>NC_056627.2:166882695-167100195 GCF_002870075.4 Lactuca sativa | reverse complement strand
CTCAGCGGGACCCTCCACTCCCGTAGCTCGTTGGACCCTCTGGCCCGATGTAGCTCGTTGGACCCTCCGGTCCGGTCTGGTCGAGGACCCTCTGGCCTTGTAAATCGTTGGACCATCCGGTCCGGTCAGAATAGCACATAGCATACATAAATCACAATACACATAATCATAAGCAAACACGTATGACCTTCCGGTCCACACATAGATACCACCCTAGGTAATGTATAGTGAGAAGACTCACCTCGGGTAATTTCGGATGATCTCGTACTTGAAACACTGATCTAGCCTCCGCTTAATCACATACATAAATTACCTCTAGTTAAAAATGGCTCTTAAAGGCTAGACTATTACCTTCCTATGCTCTCTCTCAAAAGGGTAAAAAACTATTCTACCCTTCCTGACCTCTTACACTCATCTTGACCAAACCCTAAGGTCAACAAAAGTCAACTCCAGTCAACAGTCCAACTTTTGACCAGACGGGTGACTCGTCGAGGCCAGTCGATTCAAGGCAACCCGAACAAGCTCCCACTCGACGAGCTAACCCCTAACTTGTCGGGTCACCACCTGACTCAATTCATTGGGATAAAACCCTAGGCTACTCGTCGATTCAGCGGCTCGACTCGGAGAGTCCATTCATATTCTTTTGCATTCAGCCATTTTAGTGCAAGATACTTTCCCAAACTTCAGATCTATGCACTCAAGGCTCATTAATCAAGTAAAGGTTCGACCTTTATGTCCATGTATCACTCATCTAGCTCTAATTGACAAAATAACCCTCAAAATGGTGTCTTTGGTTCAATATTCTTATGTAACTGCATAAAGTTGGGTTCTTGGGACTCTCTGGACCTCTCAAGGTCCAGATCTGATGTCTAAGCCTCAAAGGGACTTCACATGCTTCATATCTCAACTTAAAAGAGGGTAAATAAGCCCTAAATTCATGAGATCTACTAATCATATGAAAACAAGTATGGATTCATACCTCCAACAGCAACCTTGAATGCAATAGTGGAATATTTGAGCCCCTCTAGTCAGTCAAGCTTGAACCTTCTCCTTCTTCCTTGCAAGAATGCACCAAAATGAAGCAACTAGCTCCCTCTATCTCTCTGGATCGATTTGGGGTCTCTCAAGGGGAAGTGTGGTCGCAAATGAAGGCCTTAAGAGCCTTTAAATAGGTCACAAACCCGAGCAATTAGGGTTTTCCTCCGCAACGCTAACTCGGCGAGTCAGACACCCGACTCATCGAGTCCATCCATTTAACACGTCACCAACTCGCGACACTACTCGACGAGTTGAGGCACCAACTCGTCCAGTCCCTCCAAAATTCTTAAATTAAATATTAAGCATAATATACCTGGAAAACCAAATGTTTCAATTCTCCCCCACTAGAATCAGACTTCGCCCCCGAAGTCCTGCTCCGCAAATAGCTCGGGGTACTGCTCCTGCATCTCCGACTCTAGCTCCCAAGTCAAATCGGACCCTTTCCGATGTTGCCACTGGACCTGAACCAGAGGGACTTCCTTGTTCCTCAAAACCTTCACCTTCTGATCTATGATTGCGATCGGCCTTTCGATGTAATTCTGGCTCGCATCCACCTGAATGTACTCTAATGGTACTACTGCCGTCTCATCAGCCACACACTTCCGCAACTGGGACACATGGAAGGTGCTATGGATCTAGATTAACTCCTCAGGTAGCTCCAGCTGATATGCTACCTTGCCTACCCTGGCGATCACCCTGAAAGGTCTAATATATCGAGGCCCCAACTTTGCCCGCTTCCTAAACCGGATTACTCCTTTCCATGGGGAAACTTTCAGAAGCACAAAATCTCTGACCTGGAACTCAAGCTCGGATCGCCGTCTGTCCGCGTAACTCTTCGGACGACTCTGAGCCGTTTGCAACCTCTGTCTGACCTGCTGAATCTGCTCGGTCGTCTTCAGCACTATCTCAGTTAGGGATGTTATTCGGGTTAGAACCGAACTAAACCGACCCGAACCCGAATAAACCGAAAACCGAATAAGGGTAATTGTATGAACCGAAAACCGAACCAAATAAGCAATACGGGTTCGGTTCGGTTCGGGTATTATTCGGTTCGGTTCGGTTCCGAACCGAATAACCCAAATAACATGTAAAATATGATTAAGGAGCCAAATAACCCAAATTACATTTACCAATAACACATTGAAAGATTGAGTAGTAGATTAAGATACAAATAATTACTTGAGTTTCTTGATTTGGAACCCAATTTCCATGACTTGAATGAAGTTTGATCACAATAGAAACTAGAAAACGAGGATGAGGAGATGATTTTTTTCCAAACGCAAGGGCCGATTTTTTTTTTCTTATTGTTAATGGACTTTGAACTTTGAACTAGTGATGACCGATCAAAGATTCAAGGTTATCGCAACTCATAAGGGCAGCAGATGCAACTCGCAAGGATGAGAAAAACCTCAATCGATCAAAGAGTAATGTCGTTGATTTAGTGTAATACGCTACTGTCGATTTGGTGTAATACGCTACTGTGACAACCCGAAATTTCCATTCTAAATCAAACCATTTCAATCCAATAGAAGTAGAGCAGTTACAGTGAAAATTCAGACTTATGGAATAAGTTGGCAGTTTTTAGGGTTTTACGCCTAAGGAGTTATTAGGATAGTGGATGCACTAGGATTTTGTGCAACACTGTAATTCCATTTCTCTAGGTCATTAGAATCCATTCCGAGAATAGAAATATTTTCTGCCAAAAATATCAGGACTATAAATAGAATTCTGAACCAAATTGGTTCATTAGTTAAATTCCAAATAGAGAAAAGTCAATTTCTCTCTCACGGATTTTTGGGTTTTCATCCCAGATTGTGAGTCTACTTTCATAGATGTGTTTTAATACTTGTTATATGCTTAATAACATTATTTACATGTCCAAAGTACAAGATCCGGGAGTTTACCGCCCAAGAACGTTCTTGAGGAGTAAACTCCAAAATCAAGCCTAAAGGCCACCTAGTCCCATTTCCGTGTTAGGCATCTAGCTAAGGACCTTAAGTATGAACATTAGAGGCTAGAAACAAATCAAAACCACTTAGTTTGAGGAGTTTACGGCCAAGGAACCACCTCTTGGGCCGTAAACTCCAAGTAAAGGGCACAAATGAGTGCCTAGTGTTCCTTTAGCCTTAGAACAAGAACCTAGAAGCCTTAAACTCATGTTTTAGACCAACAAAACAATTAGAAACCAAATTTGGAAGGGAGTTTACGGCCAAGATGCTCCTTAGGCCGTAAACTCCAAGATTTAGGGTCAAAATCCCTTCAAACTCTTCCTAAGGCTTAGTCTTCATTTTAGGCAAGTACCTTAATGTGTTTAGGACCTAGAAAACTCATGAAAAGCATAAGTGTTGAAGAGTTTACGGCCAAGAGTATTTCTTGGGCCGTAAACTCCTTTAAAGGGGTCAAAGGACACCCTAGACACTTCCTTAGGCCAAGAGACTTTTAGGGCAAGTACCTAGATGAGTTTTGGACTAGTTAAAATTCTTAGAACCTCATGTGTGAGGGAGTTTATGGCCCAAAGAGTTCTATGGCCATAAACTCCATCAAATGGTTCCATTTAATGCCACAAACCTCCCTTAATCCAAGTATTGAAGCCTAGACTTGTTCCTAGAAATGTTAGAGACTTGAAAGGACAATAAGAACCCTCCCAAGGGAGTTTACGACCGTAAACTCCAAGGGAAAAGGGTCTTTGGGCTGTAAACTCCCCAAAGGAGTCAACGTGGTGCCCAAACACTTGTATAGCCTTGAAACAATTCCCCTCTAAGGTTTTAGTACTTCTAAACTCCATTTCATGACTTGGTTGAGAGTTTACGGCCAGGAGCTTACTCCCCTGGGCCGTAAACTCCAATGAATATGGTCTTTTGACCTTAAACTTCCATTAGGGGCATTGCACTTTTTTGTTGCAACCCATTAGCCTCCTAGCACTTGACCAAAAGTGTTGTCCTCGCGCTTAAATGATATACTTGTATAGTTAGTGATTAAATCTCTAATTATTTATATACATATGTCTTCATATGTAATTAGGATCATTGTGTGTGTCTAAGTCATCACTTGACACCAAGCACTTGTCCGATCCTTTCGTACGATAACAGCCCGTTCAATTCCAGTCACATACTGCAGGTAAGTTCATACCCCTTAACTAATGTTTTAAACTATTTTAAATGTTTTATGGGGGGGATACAAGTAGAATCATGCTACTTATTATGTCAATCACATGTTATTAGTAAGTAGGATCATATTACTTATTACATCAGTCACATGTGATTAATATACAGCATTCAAAAGATTTGGCTACTCATTAGCCGTTTTACCAAACAGTTTCCTTCAAATGATTTTTACAAACATTTTATATGTTTCAAATTACTTTTTACACTGTACCTCTTACTCTGTTTATTACCTTTCAAACTTATTTACAACTATGTTTCAAACAAATGTTTCCTTATACTCAAAACTGTTTTATCATACTTATGCCTTCAAATTGTTTTATAGATTGACATCAAGTCGATCTTTTCTTAAAAATAATACTTATATTTCAAATGTCTTACAAAATTTATTTATGCTTTTATATTATAAATTGCATGCCTATATATGTATAGTTATATAAGAAATGTTTAAAAGACTTAGGAAGACCATCCGCCCTATTTCCTTTTTCTCGATTTGGATGTGGTCTAGTGGGATTTCGGATGACCATCCGAAGGTCGTTTAAATATTAGTTATATATCATGTGTACATATATAGTCATAAAAGGTCCTTCCAATTCATCTTATGCCCTTGGGCAGCAAGGGTATACATCCACGTCCATATGTACCACTTAGATTACTAGTAAGCTACCATATGGGTAGTTCAGGAAGATACTAGAACCAGTACTAGAACGCGATATCATACAATGAGTCAGTTCATTCATGAGTCAATGCTTTCTAGAACATTACTATACATTACATATACAACTATACTAGGACGAGAACATATACAACTATACTAGAATGATTTCATTTCTATACTTGCTAGATAGAGAGAACACACATTACAGCTAGCACACGTAGAACATTATAGTACACTATTATACAATTACATGATCACACTTACATGAGTACAATTACATGATCACACTTACATGAGTACGCTTACATATACATAGAATAGACGTCACTAGGAGCTATAGCACGGAACCAGTTCAGGATCTAACTATACTAATAAATCACACCGCAATTGTGATTGTTATATCGAGTATACATGATCATTAGTAATGTGGATGCTCACGGCTTGCATTCATGCAGGGGTCGTGGGTAGGTCCCAAAATCCCTTTGATAGGGGAGTGTACAGTCTGGGATCTAGACATCACATTATACCTTATCCCTCAAATAAGGCAATTGAGTATCGATGTAGTTATTTATATATATAAAATACTACGGTACTTAGAAGTATTACCCTAGATTTAAGGTAATAGGTACGGTTGTAGTTCGACACTACACCATAGTACTATTTCTTTTCCCATTACATTCACTTCGTGAATTTTTTTAACCGACGCACGGTAATGTAGAAACTATCTTTTGATAAATAGTAGTCAGACTTGGGAAAATATACACTCTTACAAGAGACACACACAGAACAATTAGGTCTTGGTAGAAGACACCGTCATACTAATAGGAATCATAGGGATTCCAGGGTTTTTCAAACACTTACAAATTCTTACAATACTTACACTCACAAATTCTTACAATACTTACACTTACAAATTCTTACAATACTTACACTTACAAATTCTTACAATACTTACACTCACAAATTCTTACAATACTTACACTTACAAATTCTTACAATACTTACACTTACAAATTCTTGCATACAAATTAAGACACTAAATACTTATGATCTCACCAGCTTCAAAGCTGATACTCGCTTTCAAAATTACTTGTATCCTCAGGTCATCATAGACAGGTACCGATGCAAGGAGAAAGGAAGATGGAGCTTATTCAAGACTTATCTTTCATTTTGATTTATGCTTAGTGTTTATCAAAATTTGACAGAACACAATTGTATAATAATTATTTTATTAATGCAATGGATGATGTTGTTGCTTGTTTACTACTTTACATTGTTGTTGATATTATACATGACGTCCTCCGCCCCAGAACGTTTCCGCCGTTCTTGGTTTTGGGGTGTGACAGCTACCGGATGATCGAATATCAATTTCGTTGATTTTTTATGGTGTATTACATGGGTATTTTGGGTAACGATCGATAGAACACAAGACCGAATAAGTAATCGTGCAAGGGAAAAAAATGTGAATTTTCATATTCGGTTCGGTCCTTTTGGACCGAATAAGCCCTTATTCGGGTAACCCGGACCGAATAACCTGAAAACCGAATAAGCCTTATATAGATACCCCAAAACCGAATCGAATTGCTTATTCGGGTCTAATTCGGTTCGGTTCGGTTCGGTTTTCGGTTCGGTTCGGGTTTTCGGGTAAAATTCTCATCCCTAATGTCACACCCCCGAACCAGACGGCGGAAACGTCCGGGGGCTATCGTGACTCAATTGAATACCATAACATTGAATGTATATGAAACATAACAACATTCGTCACCATGCATTAATATAGTACAACCAGTAGAGTTTACATGAAGTACATTGTTTAAAGATTACATTCCCAAAATAAATTGTTCGATTCGTACATAAATAAACTGCAAGCCATCACTGAATATGATTCCTTTGATTCACTGGTTCCCTGAGAATACAAGTATTTTGAAAAACGTCAACATTTGAAATGTTGGTGAGTTCATAAGCGGTATTTGAAAAACAATGTTTCGTGTCGTTTGAAAACCACCAGAAAATCCGATATTTTCTAAAAAGAAAAGCTTTTGAAAACGTTTGTGAAGATCCATAGGTATGCTTGTTTGTTTCTATACTTGTAAAAATTGTTCATTGAATTTGTATGCATTTCGAATCTGTATGTATTGAAAAACCCTAGGAAAACCCGATGTTTTCCTAATTCTTTGAATTCCATGAATGTACATTGAAACCATTGCAACGCGTGAAGTTATCAAAACCAGGCGATGTTGGATTATTTTTGAGCATGATTATTTGCTACAAACACGCGTTACACAAACGACTAGTCTATAGCTATACTAACGATCCCGTAGGCGTCGTCCGTACTAATCACGTTATCCAACCGCCCTGACTACGTGTAGTCCCACATCCGAAGAGAAAGAGGACACAAAGACCTCGATGACTCCATTAACCGGTTGGGGATAAAAAGGTACGAGGGGTCCCAGACCCGCCTCGCATAAAAAGGTAGACTCTACTAGCAATACCAAAGGACCCTTGGGGACCAGTAGTATACAAGCCATTGAAAGTCCATTTACGTTGTGTCAGATCGGTAAAACCCAACACTTCGTAAGATAGAGGTCTTCGGGCCTTAAGATCAGGTCATTGGGCTAGCTAGGCTCAACAAACAAGATTTTACACTTTTAGGGCCCAAAGATGGTGCGTAGACGTCTGTGCACACTCGCATGTATAATGAATTCCCAAACGTTATTAGTATGAATCGTAGTGTCGTAGTGTCATAGTGTCGTAGTATCGTCGTGTTAGTAGTTTCGGATTTTTATTGGTTCGAGACCGAACCAATTCGTTTAACAACGACTTTTGGTATTGTAATGTATTGTATTTCGTCGATAGTCGCGGTGCCATCATTTGATCAAATTGCATGTATTGAATTAGCCTTGAAAGTTTTCTGTTTTCAGCCCCTCATTGTTTGTAAAATTTACTTTTTCAACCCTTTATTTAAATACTTTCCGGTTTGGTCCTTAAATCAATTTTCTTGACATTTTAACACTAAAAATTATTGAAATTAATGTTTTTCAGCATATTTTTCATAGAAAACAGTTTAAGTCCCTGAAATTTCAGTTTTCTCGGTTATAACCCTTCTTTTTTGCAATTTTGACAATTTTGGCCCAAATTGTAAAATTTTTGCAACTTTGGTCCTTTTTAAATTTAAAAAGCATTTTAAACCTTTGAAAAGGACTTGGAACACTTATAGTCCACTGTTTTACAGAAAAACACAGTTTTGGCCCTCCAAAACAGAAAATTTCGCATAATGGGCCTCATTGGGCCGAAAATGTCATTTTTAGCCCATTAAGCTTGAAATTTATGTTTTTAATTCTCCAAATGAGTATATTTCCAGAAATGGTTTTATTGAAACTGTTTTGACACACCTTATCCATCAGAATTCGTGATATGTCAATTTGGGCCCTTAATTTTGTATTTTTCACATTTTAGGTCCAAAAATTGTGTTTTTAGCCCAAAGAAATTGTTACTAAGCCATGTAGCTATTTTTCTAGAAACACATTGTATGTAGAAATATATTTGATGCTAAAATCATTTAACATAAGGTATATCTCGGTTTTGAGGGATTTTATGGCTAGATCCAACATTATAACACACAAAAGCACACATATAAGCATGGAAATCATACAAAGCATACAAAAGACATATAGATCTACACTTTCACTTGTATCCCCCCCCCCCAAAACTCATAAAAACAGAAAATAGGGGGTATGAAGCTCACCTTGGGTGTGGTTTCGGTTTTGGAGAGAAGATGGAAGAAAAATGAAGTGATTTTTGGCCTTAACACCCTTTAATGAAGATTTCGACCTCTAGGATGCAAGATCACAAGAGTGAATGAATTTAGAAGAGATTTTAATGAAGTAGAGGGAGTTAGATCATAAGTTAAACATTAACTTACCTTAGATGGCGAATTTCTTTAGGATGATTCTTAGACTTCAAGCCAAATTTTCAAGACTTTTGAGTGGAGAGAGGGGATGATTTCTTGAGTAACTTAGAGAGAGTTTGTGAGGTGTGTGTGTGTGGGTTACTCTCGGCCAAAACAAGAAGGGGGAGGGAGAGAGAGAAGAAAAGACCTTGAGGTGATGTTTGCATGGAAGAATGAGAATGCATGGATGTTTGAAGGGTAATGCCTAGATATCCTCCATACAAAGATGATGTGTCATGAAAAAGTCAACTCCTCCCCTTTTTTTTTGAGCTTGGGCCGAGAATGGTGGGGAAAAGGAAATGTTTGGGCCTTAAATGCTTAAGCCCAATTTTCATGGTTAAGTTGAGTGATTTTTGGTCCAAATAAATATAAAGGTGATTTTTATGACTTGTTAGGGCCAAATTAGGTTAATTATGGTTCATAGTTATTAATTTATTTCATTCTAGGCCCAATATGGCCCAAAATGTTGAAATAAATTAGTGTGGGTCCAATTAGAGCCCAATTAGGGTTCTAAGCCCATGATAGTCTATTTGGAAGCTTATTGGTCCATTTGGATCCAATAAGGGAGTCCTAGTCCAAAATGGACTTAAACAAGGACTTCTAGGGTCTCCAATTGTTTGATGACTATTTGTAGTACTTGTATGAAGTATTTGATTGAAGTTTTTGATGTTATAATAGTAGGTGTCAATCATGTTCATTAGCTTGAATGTATAGATTACATGACACAAAATTTCCGGTTGTGACACCTAATCTCAGTGCCGTCCATAACTCTCTACCCCACCTCTACCCAACAGATGGGAGTACGACACCTCCTCCCATAAAGGAGCTCAAAGGGAGGCATACCGATGCTCGAGTGATGGCTGTTGTTGTAGGAAAACTCAACCAAGGGTATGTATGTGTCCCAACTCCCACTGAAATTCATAACGCATGCTCGAAGCATGTGATGGGTTTTGAGCATTCTAACACTCCTTTGGTGTACATGCACCCCTATAAACCTTGGATCTATGTTTTCTCTAATATAATGCAAATTTGATTTTTCCAAGGTTTGCTTCCTAACTAGCATGGCATGGGAAACATGTAATATAAAAACTAGTATAAGTACATACCTTTCTTGTTGCTTAAATTATTTGATGACTTTGTGAGCCTAACACCCCAAACGTTGTGCCTCAAATGCTTCACACAACACCACAAGACTTGGAATAACTTGAGATAATGTCACTAACACTCAAAATCGGCTATGCCCTCTTTGAAACAACTAGTTGCCGATTTGCTAGCCATAGGGTCCTTTTTATAGTGTTGTCACAATTAGGGTTTACACATGTATTCCCTTAATTGTCATGACTCTTCATTTATAATGATCCATGGGTTTGTAACCCCCATGGACTATCCATGGAGCTCCTAATGGGTTATAGCCAAACTCCATAAACCATGGATCATTAGCCCACTATAAAAGAATAGATGATTGACATAATCAACCATATCTATTTAATTAGTCTCATATTGATTGCCAAATTAATTCTAAATTAATTCTTGATCAACACTAATTAAATAATATTATTATTAATATATTATAACTTATAATATATTAATAACCATAAGTGTCCTTTCTCTCATTTTATCTATCTAAGTATTGCAATGTCATGCAACCCAAATGGACCATTCCGTGTCGGGTCAAGTACACACCAAATATAGTTATGGATTTAGACACTATATCCAACAGTCTCACACTTAGATAAGTCTAACAACAATATTTTTAGATATGACTTCAGGATCTGACTAGCAATCGTAGCTCTTTTAGAGTCTCTCGGAACTGAGATGATAATGATATGCCATTTAAGATAAGTGATCATATAATCCTCTACTCTCAAGATATTAGCCAGACAAACACATGGAACATGGTCTTACTTATTGTCCAACATTTTTTCTCGATCTCTGATTTGTTTCGACATAGAACTAAATTGAACACATCAATTAGGTTCTGACCGGGACCGGTACATAAGTCAAAACCAAACCATCGAGGGGCCCATATATCGCTTCTATTTCTAGAAGGAACAGATAAAATTTGACTCATATTCTTGTACTGACTACTTGTTGAATTATGCACAAAAGCACGTTTTATAACATCGAGTTACTAATGCGTTTTCATACAATCAATGGATAACCAACTCATAGTCAACAACTCATATCTCTAGGTTTGAAGATTTATATGATATTACCGTCTCACGATCACTCGAGATAAATTCCATGAAGTGATGCAAGTGAGTGTGGGTTGAATCCAATACTTAGCCCTTATGAGTACTCATGAATGTTGTAACAACCATTGCTATGTCTAATGCACATTATACAAATCATACAATCCAAATTCATGATAGTCTTAACTCAATACTGTGACAACTCAAAATTTCTAGTTTACACTCTTCATTTTTATCAAAGTCAGCTTCGTTTTGCTATCTTATAATGAAGTCTCGAGTCTAAAAGAGTGCTTAAAGCTTAGTATAATTGAAATATGTGTCGGAGGATGGGTTAGTTTGGTTGTAGCATTGGAAAAACGGGCCAAACACACCAAAACTGGTGTGTGCGGCCGCACACTAGTGTGTGCGGCCAGCCAGCCGCACACAGGCCAACCACACACACCTCCAACCGCACACACCCTCCAATAATTACTGTCCTTGGTCATTTTGATCATTTCTTACACTCTTGCAAATCTAGGACTCGAAAATCCTCTCAAGTATCATCCAGAAAGGTAACATCTTTCACCAAGAACACCAAGAACACCAAGAACACCATGTTTTCTAGCAGCACACCTGGCCACACACATGGTCGCACACACGTGCTGGCAGCACACATGGCCGCACACCTGGCGGCACACACACATATAGTGTGTATTTTGGCCATACACTCCCTTGTATAGCCTTTTAACCCTTCGTACAATCATTTATGGTTGTAACACTTCAATATAAGTGTTCACTAGTCCCTAAGGTGGTCCCAATTCATTAATTAGTTGTTCATAACACTAATTATATTCATATATGTGTCAATATATGCTAAATAGGATTTGCGTGTGTACTAAGTCACCACTTGATACTTAGCAACTGATCCAACATTTTCATCAGAACCACTCACTATAGGTGAGTTCATACCCCTTAATCAATGTTTTAAACAATTATGCTAATTATTATATCAATCACATGTAATTAATAATCAGCATTCAAATGATTGGCTACTCATTAGCCGTTTTACCAAACATTTTCCATCAAAAGTCTTCATAAACACTTTATATGTCTAAAAACTCCTTATTACACTATACATTTTACTCCGTATGTTTTATTTCAAACTTACTTACAATTGTGATTCAAACAAACGTTCTTTATACTAAACTGCTTTATCAAACCCATGCCTTCAAAACCATTTTATAGATCGACATCAAGTCGGTCTTTTCTTATAAAATATTTATGTTCAAAGGTTTTACAAATCTTATTTTATGCTTTTAAATTATAAATTGCATGCCTCTATATGTATAGTTATATAAGAAATGTTTAAAAGACTTAGGAAGGCTATCCACCCTATTTCCTTTTCGCGCTTGAGATATGGTCTGGTGGGATATCGAGTACTCGTCCGAAGGTCGTTTAAATATTAGTTATATAACATATGTACATATATAGTCATAAAGGCCCTTCCAGTTCATCCCATGCCCTTGGGTAGCAAGAGTATACATCCATGTTCATACGTACCAGTTAGATTACTAGTAAACTACCATATGGGTAGCTTAGAAAGATACTAGAACTATTACTAGAACGCGATACTATACAATGAGTCAGTTCATTCATGAGTCAATACTTGCTAGAACATTACAGTACATTACTATACTTGCTAGATAGAGAGCACGTACACTACAGCTAGAACATTACAGTACATTACTATACTTGCTAGATAGAGAGCACGTACACTACAGCTAGAACATTACAATACATTACTATACTTGCTAGATAGAGAGCACGTACACTACAGCTAGAAAATTACAGTACATTACTATACTTGCTAGATAGAGAGCACGTACACTATAGCTAGAACATTACAGTACATTACCATACTATTACAATAGATATGGTCACATGATCACATTTACATGAGTACACTTCCAAGGATTACTAGTACATTTTATATGTATAGATTCGGTTATATAATCCTCATTCTTATCTTTATCTTGTGATTCAATCATATAATCGACGAGATAGATTGGATTTAATATCCTAGTACCAAAGGATACGTTGCGGGATTGACCATTCCTAGAATCTCTGTTAGCTACAGAGGTAAAAGCACATCCACGGATGTCAACGGTTGATACCATTACAGGTATACTTTTGGGGACTTACTATTCCTATACCCAGCTGTTAGCAACAAAGGTAAATGTACATCTACGGATGTCTTCAGTTAACATTGTTAGTTGCCCTTGTTCCAAAGGGTAATACTAATACGGCTTGGTCTTGGTAGAAGACTACATTCAGAGCGGTTAGGTCTTGGTAGAAGACTACATTGAGAACAGTTAAAGTCTTGGTAGAAGACTCCTTTTTGTTACTAATAGGAATCATAGGGATTTCTAGGACTTTTCAATGTTTACAGTTGTTTTACAAACATTTTCATATATACAATTCATTTACATTTTCAATACTTACAATTCGTATACATATAAATACTTACATTTCAAATACATACAAGTATTTACATACAAATTAAGACACTAAAATACATATGATCTTACTAGCTTTAAAGCTGATACTCGTTTTCAAAATTACTTGTATCCTCAGGTCATCATAGACGGGTACCGATGCAAGGATTAAGGAAGATGGAGCTCGTTCAAGACTCATCTTTCATTTTGATTTATGCTTTAGTGTTTATCAAAATTTAACAGAACACACTTGTATAATAATTATATTATTAATGCAATGGATGATGTTGTTACTTGTTTACTTCTTTTCATTGTTGTGATACTGTACATGACGTCCTCCACCCCAGAACGTTTCCGCCGTTCTTGGTTTTGGGGTGTGACAGATTGGTATCAGAGCATTGTTTATAGTGAATTAAGTATATCAACCCATAAAAGATATACTAACTATAAAAACATATGGGATTAAAAATACTCTGACCAAGAGTTTATACTTTAAATAATAAAATATTTAAGTAAGTATACGTGCCTGCATTCATACTAAAATCAGTGTCACTAGGACAGTACAAAAGAATTACGATTGTTGGGCAACACAGGTGGGCTTAGAGACATATGGTCAAAACTAGGAAGATATAGCCTGATCACCTATATTATATTATCCGAGGGTTGACTAGCATGTGCCTAAGTTTAATTGTGTGGTTGCAACAATGCTAAAATCTTACCAACCCTACCACAATGAGAACAATAGAACATAACATTAAAATTTAAAATACTATAGGAGTATTTGGTGTGACTATATGTACTTTATACTTGAGAACTAAAACGGGACCTTCATTACTAAGTTGATAGTTGCTAAGTGAATACACTAAGGCTATATGTAATTAGGATGTTATAGACTTAGAATCTGTGAAAATTTTACTTCACCCCTATTCTGTGTGAATATGGAGTTAAGGTCACTTATTCGAAGGTCTATCCTGTTTAGATTACACATAACTGGTATGCACTTCACAAATAGCGATGTAACTAATGAAGGTTTTCTAAATAATTATCTAGATAGTTCGTCTAATAATCATTCTCTTACCCTAAATTCTCGCATAGAAAACATAGCTGGACTCCATCCCCACGGCAACCATATCTTCGGAACGAAGTCATTGCTGGTTGGTTTGGAGAAGAACCAGAGAATGATCATCCTATCACTTTGAATGATCACCATGATGAAAACCCTTCGGACGATGCTAATTCCAAACCAGAGGTTGTGAACCTACCCTAAGCAGCTCCCTTTCCAATTCCTAACCCTCGTCCGGCTTTTCATGGCCCGACGCCTGAGTGGGTGGAATGTTTAGAAACATGGAGCAAAGGACAAGATCAGCCCATGCCATTTAATAGTGACCGAAGTTTTTACGACCTGAGCAATGGGGGCTCAGCAGATAGAATCTTGCCAATCTTGGTCTGCAGAGTGGCCCGAAATGAGATTTAAGGCAGGACAACCCTGCATCAGATCACTGAAGTTGTCGCTGATGCTAGAATGCATACCCTCCGCACCATTCATCTAGAAGATGCTCGTGAGAGGTTTGAGAGAGACCATGAGACCTTGCTGCAAGCACTAGCTGAAACTCGAGCCGAAGTCATAGAGCTCCGAGTATGCCAAAGGGTGTATGAAAGATACCTTCTCGATATGGAACGACAACTGGCTGAACTGAGAGTTCACCAGAGGGATGACCGTCGCCAGGAGTAGATGCTTTACTTTATCTTCTTGGTTAAAAGAAATCGTTTTTCTGTCTATGCCCGATGTGGCATTTTCTATGAAATTATCTTGTACTGTAAGTACTTTTGTTAAGTCTTTATGCTGTCAGGAACTATCTTCTCTGGATATGATGTAAGACCTTTACAAGGTCATTTTCCCAAATCTTTACGTCATGAATATCAAAGATATTGACAGCCGGCTAACTCCTGTGTCATGCTTCATTCAAGTACTCTTATCATTCTTTCATTGGAGACTATCTGAAACATGCTTTAGTCAAGTCATTGGACTATAGTAATTTAGCTCCGGAGACATTTCCAAGCCTCTTTTAATGGTTGGATCTTGTTATTCACCAACCCACGATACCTCGGCTTGAACGACAAACATCTTGAGATCATTCTACGAACTTACTTCCACCCAGTACTAGGACCGCATCATAGGGATGTAGGTCAAATTTTTGAAAACATAATTCTATTCTTTACATAACAGTCGAACTATACCTAGGGTCAACCATAATCGCTCATAAAATCCTTATCTTTCGTGTTACAGAATCATGTCGTCATCCAAAAACGATCAGCCGAGCAACGAAAGCCCTATCCTCCATATCGACGCCGCTACATTACAAGCTGTAGTAGCAGCTGCTGTGACAACTTTCCTTACACACCTCAACCCAGGCATCACAAGCCAGACTGACAATGGAGTCGAGAGTTTCGATGGTAATACCAAACCGGGAAACAAACAAACAGTAACAGTCACAGGCTCGCAAAGCCGAAAGACAGAGAACAAGAAACGAAGGCGTTAAGCTCATAAGGAACGCAAGAAATCCCAAAAACTTGCCATGCAACAGCAACAAGTGGAAACCCCTGCCATTCCTGTACTGAGCAGGCCATACGAGGGAAAATTCCCGAAGTGTGATAAGTGTAGTTTCCACCATCATGGAGCTTTCCATGAGATGCAATGTTGCAATTGCCTAAAAATAGGACACCATGCTCGTGGCTGTGGAGCACCAGCACGACCCATCACTCAAGTCCCTTTCATCGGGACTAACCCTACACACGAGAGTAGTTATAACACCGAACGCTTTAGGAAGCAATTTTCAAAGTGGAGTAACGAGGAAGGCACTCGTGTCCACATAACACTGGCTAAACACCACAATCCCATCACCAAAGCTAGTACTAGCGAGTCATGCCACCAATGCGGGGAGATAAGGCACTTCAAGAAGGATTGCCCTATAGCAAAGAACTCTGGCGCAGATGGGAGGATTCTCAGGATCACAGCTGCGGGAGAACCTGCTCCGGAACCCATGTTAATGTAATTAAGGCGTTTTGTTGTAACAGACTTTTAAACTACCCAGAACTAGTGCAACTAGAGTCTTACCTTTCGCGAGATCCTGTCTGTATAGGGATGCTCGTGCTGCGTATACTTGTCTTTTGTAGTATACCTTATTCACAGCAACAGTCTTGTCATAAGTCTAAAGTACTGTAACTCTGTTCATGGTTGCACAATTGTGTTTTGTCTGTAAATGTCTTATGTTCAAATCTAATGTCTTTAAGTTTCAGTATGATTTCGACATTATCATACGACTCGATTCAATTTGATCCTCACGAAAACAGCTTCATGCGTACGTCTCTTTATCAGTAAACGTCTATTTAGCGAAACCATCATTTTAGAACACTGAAGTACTCATGCCAGGAGTACCTCTTAGTTCTTTTCTTTTCCAAAGAAACCCCCAAAGTACCACTCATGCAGTACGTCAAGTTCAATCCAAGGATTCATACGATTGATCTATCACTGAGGAATGTATACATAAGAGTAATATATAATCAAGGTTCTACAGGTTTAGAAGTGATAATTCCACTTTAACTTCTTCTTCCTCGATGGGATGTGAGCTTAAAGAAGAATCAGTTATTCGGCTACCTTTTCAATCTTAATTATATATGACTTGTATACACGAAATTTTGATTGTGAACCATGTATGAATTCTAATATGAACTTCAGGACGGAGAACTTCCCAAGCTACGAGTAATCACATCGTCATGTGAACAAACTTAGAACCCAGTACGACTCCTGTAAACCGATCGCCCTACAGTCTAAACACCTACGAAGATACAAGAACAACCCAGACAACTTAACGAACTACACAGAAATAGAATTAGAAGACTAGGCTTCTCACGCTGGAGAACTCCGATCTTATTCTTCCAGAGATCGATGGATTACATCGTATGTACCTCGAATATCGAGGACTCCGTCAAGATTTTTCATTAGAAATCATTATCTCTGCCTCGCATAGATGAAATGGTTGAGCAAACGCAAGGAAAGAATTACTTTCAGAAATGGATCCGAGATCTGAATATCACCAGTTCGAGTGTTAAGGAAGGATGTCTGGAAGACTATCTTTCGAACTCGATGCGGACCCTTCAAGTCCGTAGTGATACCCTTCGGATAGGACCAATACACCCATAGTATTCATGAGCTAAATGAGTAGGGTACGTCTTTCTTACTTGGATCAGTTCGTCATTTTTCCATGAAATGACTTACTTATCTACCCTCGTAGTAAGAAGGAACCCGCGAAAACATTACCCCCGGAGAAACTTTTTGCAAAGTTCTCTGAACACGGGTATTAGAATTGAAGAGTCAAATTTCGAAGGCACACTTAAAGTGTTGTGGAAATCCTTGAGTACTCTGTCAATTCATCCAAAATTGTTGGGAATTTGCCGGCACCTGAAACGCCGACAGAAATTCGCCAAATTCTAGGTCTTACAGACCTACTGTCATAGTTCATCCAGAACTCCTCGCACATTACAGGAACCCTTACGACTTTGAACCAGCAGGGGTTGGCCCTTAACTGAGAAGTTAAGCAAGAGAAAGAACCTTTGGAATTCCAAGTGAGAGACCAAATTCTTTAGGAAGTCTCACTCTGGTAATGGCTTCATACGCTTCATAAAGCGTGGAAAGCTAAATCCAAGTTAGTCAGGACCCCCGAGATTCTTACCAGAATCGGTCCTATACCTCACCGACTAAAGCAACTCCGCGAACTCAGTAACGTACATTTTACTCTTCACGTCTCGATCTTGAAACAATACCTTTCCGTTAGGACTCTCGTAAGCCACTCGACGAGATCGAGATTAACGAGATCCTCGCCTTTGTACTAGAACCGTAGTGACCCTCGACCGAGTGGTCAAACAGACGAAGCAGCGCCGCCTCCCTATAAGTGAAGATTCGTTGGGATACCAACCGAGGACCCGATTTCACTTAGGAGCGCGAGAAGCAATCAATTAAGAAGTTTCCCACCTCTCGACTCGATCATACCTACTTCCTTACCTAAATTTTAATTTCGGGACGAAATTCCCTTTAACAGAGGGATGATGTGACAACTCGAAATTTCTAGTTTACACTATTCATTTTTATCAAAGTTAGCTTCGTTTTGCTATCTTATAATGAAGTCTCGCGTCTAAAAGAGTTCTTAAAGCTTAGTATAATTGAAATACGTGTCGGAGGATGGGTTAGTTTGGTTGTAGCATTGGAAAAACGGGCCAAACACACCAAAACTGGTGTGTACGGCCGCACACTAGTGTGTGCGGCCAGCCAGCCGCACACAGGCCAACCACACACACCTCCAACCACACACACCCTCCTATAAGTACTGTCCTTGGTCATTTTGATCATTTCTTACACTCTTGCAAAGCTAGGACTCGAAAATCCTCTCAAGTATCATCCAGAAAGGTAACATCTTTCACCAAGAACACCAAGAACACCATGTTTTCTGGCAGCACACCTGGCCGCACACACGTGCTGGCAGCACACATGGCCGCACACCTGGCCGCACACACACATATAGTGTGTATTTTGGCCATACACTCCCTTGTATAGCCTTTTAACCCTTCGTACAATCATTTATGGTTGTAACACTTCAATATAAGTGTTCACTAGTCCCTAAGGTGGTCCCAATTCATTAATTAGTTGTTCATAACACTAATTATATTCATATATGTGTCAATATATGCGAAATAGGATTCGCGTGTGTACTCAAGTCACCACTTGATACTTAGCAACTGATCCAACATTTTCATCAGAACCACTCACTACAGGTGAGTTCATACCCCTTAATCAATGTTTTAAACTATTTTTTAAAAATGTTTAATGGGGGGGGGGGGGAATACAAGTAGAATTATGCTAATTATTATATCAATCACATGTGATTAATAAGCAGCATTAAAATGATTGGCTACTCATTAGCCGTTTTACCAAACATTTTCCATCAAAAGTATTCATAAACACTTTATATGTCTAAAAACTCCTTTTTACACTATAAATTTTACTCTGTATGTTTTATTTCAAACTTACTTACTATTGTGATTCAAACAAATGTTCTTTATACTAAACTGCTTTATCAAACCCATGCCTTCAAAACCATTTTATAGATCGACATCAAGTCGGTCTTTTCTTAGAAAATTTATGTTCAAAGGTTTTACAAATCTTATTTTATGCCTTTAAATTATAAATTGCATGCCTCTATATGTATAGTTATATAAGAAATGTTTAAAAGACTTAGGAAGGCTATCCACCCTATTTCCTTTTCGCGCTTGAGATGTGGTTTGGTGGGATATCGATTACTCGTCCGAAGGTCGTTTAAATATTAGTTATATAACATATGTACATATATAGTCATAAAGGCCTTCCAGTTCATCCCATGCCCTTGGGTAGCAAGGGTATACATCCATGTTCATACATACCAGTTAGATTACTAGTAAACTACCATATGGGTAGCTTAGAAAGATACTAGAACTATTACTAGAACACGATACTATACAATGAGTCAGTTTATTCATGAGTCAATACTTGCTAGAACATGACAGTACATTACTATACTTGCTAGATAGAGAGAACGTACACTACAGCTAGAACATTACAGTACATTACTATACTTGCTAGATAGAGAGCACGTACACTACATCTAGAACATTACAGTACATTACTATACTTGCTAGATAGAGAGCACGTACAGTACAGCTAGAACATTACAGTACATTACTATACTTGCTAGATAGAGAGCACGTACACTATAGCTAGAACATTACAGTACATTACCATACTATTACAATAGATATGGTCACATGATCACATTTACATGATTACACTTCCAAGGATTACTAGTACATTTTATATGTATAGATTCGGTTATATAATCCTCATTCTTATCTTTATCTTGTGATTCAATCACATAATCGACGAGATAGATTGGATTTAATATCCTAGTACCAAAGGATACGTTGCGGGATTGACCATTCCTAGATTCTCTGTTAGCTACAGAGGTAAAAGCACATCCACGGATGTCAACGGTTGATACCATTACAGGTATACTTTTGGGGACTTACTATTCCTATACCCAGCTGTTAGCAATAGAGGTAAATGTACATCTGCGGATGTTTTCAGTTAACATTGTTAGTTGCCCTTGTTCCAAAGGGTAATACTAATACAGATTGGTCTTGGTAGAAGACTACATTCAAAGCAGTTAGGTCTTGGTAGAAGACTACATTGAGAACAGTTAAAGTCTTGGTAGAAGACTCCTTTTGTTACTAATAGGAATCATAGGGATTTCTAGGACTTTTCAACGTTTACAGTTGTTTTACAAACATTTTCACACATACAGTTCATTTACATTTTCAATACTTACAATTCGTATACATATAAATACTTACATTTCAAATACATACAAGTATTTACATACAAATTAAGACACTAAATTACTTATGATCTCACCAGCTTTAAAGCTGATACTCGTTTTCAAAATTTCTTGTATCCTCAGGTCATCATAGACAGGTACCGATGCAAGGATTAAGGAAGATGGAGATTGTTCAAGACTCATCTTTCATTTTGATTTATGCTTTAGTGTTTATCAAAATTTAATAGAACACACTTGTATAATAATTATATTATTAATGTAATGGATGATGTTGTTACTTGTTTACTACTTTTCATTGTTATGATACTGTACATGACGTTCTCCTCCCCAGAACGTTTCCGTCGTTCTTGGTTTTGGGGTGTGACAAATACCTACTTCTAAAGTATGACTGACTGTGGAGAGTTTGAATAATAACATAATTATTCAGGAAGTCAAAACATGCAAAATTGAAACCATAGTAAACGATTAACATACGATAGTAACACTTTACTCATAAATAAATAACAACTTTTATTTAATCATCAAATGTCAATCACATTTTACAAGTTTTAGAAAACTATCTAATTATTAAAACTAATATCATCCAAAACCGGAACGGCGGAAACGTTCGGGGGTGGAGGACGTCATGTTTAGTATCACAAGACATGCATCATAGTATGCAAGTAATGAACAACCATTTCATTAGAAAGATAGTGTTTACGAAGTATGTGTTCACAAAACATAGAGTACATAAACAAATTACAAAATAAGACTCGAATCTATACTGCTCCATCTTCTGAATTCCCAGAGCAAGGACCTGTCTACTAGTTTCCTGAGAATACAAGTTATCTGAAAGAATTTATCAGCAATTAAGCTGGTGAGTTCATAAGATTTTAGTGATATAAGTAAGTTGTAGAAAGTTGTCAAAAAATGAAGTTGAAATGTAGTAAGTTATACGTTCTGTTTTTAGAAAAGTTCGCCTATTCCCCTAGAAAATCCTATATTTCCTAATTTGATGAAAGATACATAAAAATGATTCTACAATCCTTCTATGAGTACTAAATGAATGCAAGTTATATAAAAATCAGAGTGAGCAAACAATTGATTGTACACACCTGCCCTAAGTCCACAACCAAACAAGGAACAGGAGGTAAGGTGGATAGCACACATCCCATTGTTTGTTAGGTCCTCGTTGTATATAACCCTGGTGTATTCACTTGTTACTCATGGAGTTAATTGTAATAGTTCCTTTATAATTTATGAAAAGATTCTTTAAGAAAACCCTTATTTCTTATAGTAAAATAGTGACCACAGTGATTACTTCTATAATTACTTAGTTTATACTGCCTATATATAATCCAATATCAAATAGATAGTAAATTGGGTGCACCTGCACTAAGCCCACAACCAAACAAGGAACAGGAAATAAGGCGAAAGGCGCACATCCAACAACCTATTAGGTATTAATGATATATAACCATGATGTATAAACGAAGGTATTATAGAGTTAATCACCTAAAGTCCTTTAAGTCTACACTGGTTTAATAAAAATGGATTAAACCCTTTACTGGGAAGTTTCTAGTTTTGTATACTGAAAGATATGATTTGAAAAGTATGCTTTGTACTAGAAGACTGTGCATTGAATTAGTGTCCTATGACTTGACCCATACCTAGCACCCCTTATGATGACTTAATGTGTACAGAACATATATATAACTAAAATCGAATAGATAATAGGTTGGGTGAATATGCACTAAGCCGACAACCAAACAAAGAACAGGAAATGAAGCGGAAGGCACACATCCTCTTACATGTCGGATAATATTAATATATATCCCTTAATGTATACATTAAGGAATCATAAGGTTAGTATTATGGTCCTTTTCTACTGAATGTACTAGACTCAACTGTTCTGTTTGTCGTTTGTAAAGTGGAAGTACTGTAGTATTGTATAAAGAGACTACTATTGTACTAATTACCTTAAATTGAGTACTAAGGTATAATGTGATTGCTAAATCCCATACTAAACGCTCTCCTTGTCAAGAGATTCTGGGAACCAAACGCGACCTCTGCAATAGTTGCAAGCCGTGAACATCCACATTAAAATTATATGATCATGTATACCCAATAGATCTATCACCTTTTCTTTAGAAAAATGCGTTAGTGATTCATTGGTATAGTTAGATCGTGTAAGTGTTCCATGCTATAGCACCTTGTTATGTTTGTTCTGTTATCATGTATTGTATCTTCCTCCCTGTTTCTCTTTATTGTGTGTTCTCTTATGTTATCGTGTATTGTATCTAGTATAAACTGACTCTCTAAGCTATACCCATTATAGTTTACTAGTGTTTAACTTGAATTGTTGTTGAAAAGACTCGTTTTACTACTAAGTTATGCTTTTACTCTAAAATGGAGTTTTGTTAAACTAAAAAGTAACATAGCTTTTGAAATGTTTTGATTACTTATAAAAGACATAAGTAACCCTTTAAAAGATGTTTAACAAACCATTTACACAATTATAAATTGTGTTCAACTTGTATCCCCCCTAAAAGCATTTAAAACATTTTAAAAGATTCATTACGGGGTATGAACTCACCTGATGTGGGTGATTCAAGCGGGTATGCGTGTAAGGATGAGAAGTTCCATGAATGAAGTCCCGACACACAACAACTCCTAAATGACATATAATGACACATATTGGCATGAATATAGTGTTTATATACAACTATATGAAAGAAAACACCTTCCGGGACTAGGAAACAGTTTGACCAAGTGTTGGAATCACATGTGATTCAACAAAGGAAGGTAAAATGGCACTCACATGAGTTTACTACCATGGGTTTACGGCCCAAGGGAGTTTACGGCCATAAACTCATGGTCAAACATGGCTAAGAGTGATTTTGAAGGCTAGGGATGCTTTAGGGACTTTTGTTCTATATTTGCATGAGAAAGACCCACCCATAGGAGGCCCTTGATGATTTTACGGCCACGATGGAGCTTAAGGTCGTAATCTCGTAGAATTTATGAAATGGGGGTGGTTTAAAGTCATACAATCATCAAGGAAGAGTTCTGAGTCACTAGCTTTGCATCTTATAGGGTTTTAAGGCTCAAACATGTCCTAACATTGAGTTTATGGACAAGGAAGATCTTGGGCCATAAACTCATGGTGTTCTTGGGGAAAATGTGTGTTTCAAGTCTCTAAGCGTGAGTCCTAACTGGATATGAAGTATAGGGAAGAGTACTTACGATCTAGAAGCTTGAAATGGTTGATATTGGCCAAGAACACTAGTGTGTGTTCTTGGTGAAACTTGAAGATCTAAGAAAAGAGTGATTTCCATGGATGAAATCATGTAAGGATACTAGGTTAAGAGATGTATCAACAAATCTAGGAAGAATACTTACATCTTTTGAAGATCTAGGAAGGAAATTCGATGATAGTTGACAGAGAATGAAGAAAATCCGGACAAGGAATGAAGAAATGAGAAGAAATGACCAAATGCCTTATATGTGCACTTGAGTTTACGACCATAAACTCATGGTATTGTGGCCGTGAACTCATTTAGATGGGGTTAAGATTCGATTTGCTACACTGTGGTCCTAGCAGGTACTTCCTAACACTTATTCCTTAAGTGTATTAGGCTCAAAACTCCTTAGAATGACCTTTAACCGAGCTAGAACTCCGTACTAATGAGTTTGTCACTCAGTTGAGTTGATTGACTGTGTCTTCAAAGCAAAAAAATTTCGGGTTGTCACACTTAGCTAAAGCAACCGCACTTTCACTGTCACAGAAAATTTCCATTGGCTCCTTTATAGTTGGTACACCTCCAAGGTCTCCGATGAAGTTCTTTAGCCATATCGCATCCTTTGCTACCTCGCTTGCTGCTATATACCCTGATTCGCAAGTTGAATCAGCTACTGTCTCCTACTTGGAACTTTTCTAAGTAATTGCCCCTCAATTTAGGATAAAGACCCAGCCTGATTGAGAGCGGAAATTATCCCTATCAGTCTGAAAGCTAGCATCGCTATATCCTTCCACTCTCAAGTTATCACTGCCACCGAGGGTAAGGACCCAGTCCTTAGTCCTCCGCAGATACTTGAGAATGTTCTTTACCGCAGTCCAGTGGGCCTTGTCAGGGTTCCCTTGATATCTACTAACCATGATCAAAGCAAAGGCCACATCAGGGCGAGTACAAGTCATAGCATACATGATGGAGCCCAAAACGGAAGCATATGGTATATGACTTATCTCTCCTATCTCAGCCTCTATACTCGGACTCTGAGTCTTACTCAACTTGGCATTACCTTGGATAGGTAATTCCCCTTTCTTGGACTCTTGCATGCTGAACCTCTTCAGCACCTTATCCAAGTAGGTACTTTGACCTAAGTCCAATTAGCCTCTTACTCCTGTCTCTCAATATCCTTATTCCTAGGATATAGGCAGCTTCTTCGAGGTCCTTCATAGAGAAACACTTCCCAAGCCAGGACTTAACCTCATGGAACGTTGGGATGTTATTTCCTATGAGCAGTATGTCATCCACATACAACACCAAAAAGCTAACTATGCTCCCACTAGCCCTAACATATACACAGCACTCATCCTCGCTCCTCGAAAAGCCAAACTCTTTGACTTTCTCATTAAAGCAAAGATTCCATCTGCGAGATGCTTGCTTTATTCCATAAATGGATTTCTCAAGCTTACACACTCTATTAGGGTATTTTGCATCGACAAAACCCCCTGGCTGAGCCATGTAAACATCCTTAGCCAACTTCCCATTGAGGAAAACGGTTTTGATATCCATTTCCCATATTTCATAATCATGAAATGTGGCTATGGCCAGTAAAACTATAATAGACTTAATCTTCACTACTGGTGAGAAGGTCTCATCATAGTCAACTCCCAGAATTTGAGTAAAGCCCTTCGCTACCAGTCGCACTTTGGAAGTGTGTACCTTCCCATACATGTCGGTCTTCTTCATGAAGATCCATTTGCACCCAACTGTCTTACGACCTGGTACATTGTCAACCAAGTTCCAAACTTTATTGTCATACATGGACTGCATCTCGCTGTCCATAGCCTCCTTCCATTTTGCAGACTCAGGGCTTACCATGGCTTCCTTATAAATATTAGGTTCATCCAAATCTATCAATGTACTCTCACTGATAAATGTATCACCTTTAGTAGTGATATGATAACCATAATAAAAATCAGGTGTGTTCCTAACTCTTGTGGAACGCCTTGGAGGTACAAACTCATCTATAGGCTCGACAGGAGTTTCCTCCTCAGGTTTTCGGATAGTATTTGAGGTTTCTTCACCACTTGACTCTTGAAGATCTTCAAGGTCAATTTGCCTCCCACTGTCCCCTTGGCTTATAAATTCTCTCTCACGAAAGACTCCTCTTCTTGCTACAAAGACCACATTATCACTGGGTTTTTAGAAGAGGTAAGCAAAGGATATATGTGGGTAGCCGATGAAAACACACCTCTCACTTCGAGGTTCAAGCTTGTCATGAGTCTCACGCCTCACGAAAGCTTCACAACCCCAAATCTTGATGTGCTCTAAATTTGGAACTTTCCCATTCCACATCTCGTGAGGTGTTTTGGCAACCTTTTTAGTAGGGACTAGATTAAGGATATGGGCGGCAGTCTCTAAGGCATACCCCTAGAAAGAGATTGGTAACGAAGCTCGACTCAATATGGAACGAACCATTTCCAACAAGGTTTGATTGCACCTCTCAGTCACAACATTCAACTGTGGTGTTCTAAGAGGTGTCAATTATGAGACTTTTCAAAGGTTTCTAACTTATGCTTGATTAAGTAAATATATCCATATCTGTTGTAATCATCAGTAAAAGTCACATAATAGCGATTAGCATCCCTTGTGGCAGTTTTGAAGGGTGTGTATGAGGTCCAACAAACCTTCACCCTTCTCACAAGTGCCAGTGAAGGGTGACTTTTTCATTTTTCCAAGTAAGCAAGACTCGCAACTATCATCCGACCTTAGGTCAAATGATTCCATGACTCCAACCTTTTGGAGTTGGCCTATGTGCTTCTTGTGACATGTCCAAGACGATAATGCCACAGAGATCATTTATCCAAGCTATTTGAAAAAGCAATATACAACACATTATTCCCTAGATTGTCTACAACATTAACAACTTCATATACACCATCACAAGGTAATGCTTCAAAGTAAAATACATCATTGTGATAAACATTAATAACACCATTATTATTATCAAACGAAAATGTAAACCCTTGTTTGTACAAGCCATGAAAGGAAATAATATTTCTCGCCATTTCAGACGAGTAACAACATTTATTCTAATCTAACATTTACCCATTATTTAGCAATAAATAATAAACTCCTATCTTGGTAACAGGTGATGCTTTCCTATTGCCCATGACTAAGTTTATCTTCCCGTGCTCCACTTGCTCACTTCTTCTTAGGCCCTGCAAATCAGTACAAATGTGAATACCACAACCTGTATCAAGCACCCAAGAATTAGCATTAGATGAGTTATTCGAAAATATTGTATAAATACCTGCTTGGGTGGGTTTAACTTTCCCATCCTTTACATCTTGCAGGTACTTGGGGCAGCTTCGTTTCCAGTGCCCCCTTTCCTGACAATAGAAACACAATGCTTCCTTAGGGTTTGAGGAAGGAGTGATGGGACCTTTCTTTGTCCTACTTGAAGAGGAACCATCAAGGGACTTTCCCTTGGTACCCTTTGAAGGGGTTTTCCTCTTCTTCCCCTTTCCCTGCCAAATTGCCAGAATAGGAGCTGTTGAAGGAGTAGAAGTAACAACCGCTTTACTCTTAAGGCCATTTTCAACTGTCCTTAAGAGTCCTTGAAGTTTGCTAAGTGTGACTTCTTCCTTGTTCATATGATAAGTCATACGAAACTGATCGTAACTTGGAGGTAAGGAATGGAGAATGATATCAATCGCCATGTCCTCAAGGAAGTCAACATTGAGCTTTAGCAACCGGTCAACGAAACTTTATATCTTCTGCAAGTGACCGGTGATGGGTTCACCATCCTTCATTCTGGCTGTTATCATGGAGGAGATGATTTCATACCTCTCCTGACGCACACTCTGACGGTACCTATCCATCAGATCCTGGTGCATCTCATAGGGGTAGAAATATTCATAGGTTTTTTGAAGTTCGGGAGTCATGGTGGCCAACATGATGTAGGAAACTTTAGTAGCATCCTTCTCATGTCCAACAAACTCCACAAACTCTTCAGGAGTAGCTTGTAGGGTTTGAGCCAACAACATTTTTGGAAGAAATATGAAAGAGAGAAAGACAAGTTTTATTAGATAAAGAGTCCTTAATAAGTCACCCAAATGAAATATTAAGGCTAGGACCCTACAACCTACTTATAACTGGAAAAGGAATGTCGTAATCCATGTTATAAAATAGTTGAAGGTAGGTAAATGACGATTTACCAATTTCCACCATAAAAATGAAATATTTTATTATTAGGTTTTATTGGATTTGAAACTCCTAGATCTTTTGAGATACATTGAACTTTTCAATGGCATGTTTGAATCTCGGTTGTGCCCTCTCAAGTTTATGACTGGGATGCCGAGGATCACAAACAAGGTGTGAATAACCATGTAAATTGACTTGGTACCATTAACTATATTACCTAGTCGATGTTCCGGTTAACCACACACGCTCCACCAATCTATAATAAAGTCAAGTTACCCTTTGCCACTCTTACTAGTCCTTATTAGTGTGCTGGTTAACCACACACACTCAACTATTGACTTGGTAAGGTACAATATGTAATTTCATGGGTTAGCACCTATTTCACATTTGCCTAAAGTAACTAAGATCGGGAATTAATAATGTATAGTTACTTTATAATTTCATTATACTTTTAATGAGGATTAAGGTCATCTCCTACCTTTTTCAGCTCTCGACCCTCCACCAGTCAAGGAAGTGGTGGGTGAGAGTGCACACCCATTAAACCACCATTTTATAGGCAGTAACCTTATACCCCCTTATAGGCCGACTTTGTGAATGAGGCCTACTAATGGTAAAACTGACTTATTCTTATACATATATATATATATATATATATATATATATATATATATAATAATAATAATAATAATAATAATAATAATAATAATAATAATAATTACACTCTTAATATTATAAAAGTATAAAGTATTAAAGTGTAAGACTTTACAAATTCCAAAACTTGAGGGCAAGTTTTGAAACTATTTCAAGACTCTTCAATTCATAACTTATGAGTTTAATGGTTCATAAAAATGAAGACTCTTCATTTTATGAAACCTCTTATTCTTTAATGAAAATTTTAAAGAAGTGACTTTTGGTTATCCATAACTTGGGGACAAGTTATGAACACCATCATTTAGTATTAAGATCAAGAATTAATCAACCATGTAAGTTACAAACAATTCCTATGATCTTCTAAAACTCATAAGAACAAACTTTCATATCAAACAATTTCAAGAAATCATATTAACACATATAAAACTAGAAATTCGATAATAGTCATTTGAAATGGATTAACATAATCATTACCACATTGAAAAACAGATTTTACAAGTCCAAAACAGTTTGGAATAATGATTCTAGCCCATTTCCAGCAACAAAACTCGAAAATCTGCATTTAGGGGCTCCTACTCGGCGAGTGCAAGAACCTACTCGACGAGTAGGATGAGTTATCACATTGACTCGTCGAGTCCTCCCATGGAATCGACGAGTTCATGCTACAGATAGTAGATTTTTGAGTTTTTTCAACAAGTTTGCATGAAAAAAACAAGCCTAGTTTCTGATACCACTGATGGGTTTTGAGCATTATAACACTCCTATGGCGTACATGCAACCCTATAAACCTTGGATCTATGTTTTCTCTAATATACATGCAAATTTGATTTTTCCAAGGTTTACTTCCTAAATAGCATGGCATGGGGAACATGTAATATAAAAACTAGTAGAAGTACATACCTTTCTTGTTGCTTAAATTCCTTGATGACTTTATGACCCTAGTACCCCGAACGTTGTGCCTCAAATGCTTCACACAACACCATAAGACTTGGAATAACTTGAGAGAATGTCACTAACACTCAAAATCAGCTATGCCCTCTTTGAAACAACTAGTTTCCGATTTGCTAGCCATAGGGTCCCTTTTATAGTGTTGTCATAATTAGGGTTTACACATGTATGCCCTTAACTGTCATGACTCTTCATTTCTAATGATCCATGGGTTTGTAACCCCCATGGACTATCCATGGCGCTCCTAATGGGTTATAGCCCAACTCCATAAACCGTGGATCATTTGCCCACTATAAAAGAATAAATGATTGACATAATCAACCCTATCTATTTAATTAGTCTCATATTGATCGCCAAATTAATTTTTGATCAACACTAATTAAATAATATTATTATTCATATATTAGAACTTATAATATATTAATAACCATAAGTGTCCTTTCTCTCATTTTGTCTATCCAAGTATTGCAATGCCATGCAACCCAAATGGACCATGTCGTGTCGGGTCAAGTACACACCAAATATAGTTATGGACTTAGACACTACATCCAACAACATGTCCTCGAGCGTCTGAATCGTCTACTCACTCTGCCCGTCTGTCTGCGGATGGTACATGGTGCTGAAATGCAATCGCATGCTCAACTCCTCATGAAATTTCTTCCAAAACCGGGAAGTAAAACGCACGTGTCGATCTGACACAATCGAGACTGTCACTCCATGTCGAGATACCACTTCTCTCACATAAATCTCGGTCAGCTTTTCTATAGAAGAGCTCTCACTAATAGGAAGGAAGTGAGCACTCTTTGTCAACCGATCTACAATCACCCAGATCGCGTTAACTCCACGCGCCGTTCTCAGTAATTTGGTGATAAAGTCCATCGAGATGTGCTCCCAGTTCCATTGGGGAATCTCCAAAGGCTGCAATGGACCATGTGGACAATGGTGCTCTGCCTGGACCCGACGGCAGGTCAAACACCTCTCTACTACCCACGCGACGTCCCTCTTTGTATAGGGCCACTAATAGTCGCTCTTCAGATCTAAATACATCTTAGTGGCCCTAGGGTGGATCAAAAATCTCGACCTATGCGCCTCCTCCATCAGAGTGTTACGAGCTCCGCACGTATAAAGCACCCAAATTTGACCTTGAAAGGTCATAAGTCCCCAGCTATCCGTCACAAAGTCGGATACCTAGCCAATCGCCCGCTCCTTCTTGCGGTTCTCCGGTCTCATGGCCTCTGCCTGGGCCTCTCGAATGGTATCCAATACCGGAGTCATCGCTGTCATCCTCATGCATATATCTCGAATCGGGGCACTATCCGCCATACGACTCAGGGCATCGGCTACCATGTTAGCATTGTCCGGGTGATACAAAATCTCACAGTCATAGTCCAATCATCTTCCCTGTCGCATATTCAGGTTGGGATGATCCATCAGATAGTTCAAGCTCTTGTGGTCCGTGTATATGGTACACCAAACCCCGTACAAGTAATGGCGCCATATCTTGAGGGCGAACACCACTGCCCCCAACTCTAAATAATGGTTAGGATACCTCGTCTCATGAGGCTTTAGCTGCCTCGATGCATAAGCTATCACGTGCCCTCTCTGCATAAGCACTACACCTAACCCAGATATAGATGCATCGCAGTAAACCACAAAGTCCTCCATCCCCTCAGGAAGAGCTAACACTGGAGCTTCTCACAATCTCAGGCGAAGAATCTCAAATGAGGTCTACTGCTCGGGACCCCAAACAAAAGCAACACTCTTCCGGGTCAACTTGGTGAGTGGAACAACAATCTTGGAGAAATCTCTAATAAACCTCAAGTAATAGCCGACCAACCCTAGAAAACTCCTGATCTCGGTGGAGGATCTCGACACCTCCCAACTCATAACCACCTCAATCTTTTCCGGGTCGACCAAAATCTCATTCTAGTTAACGAGCTGTCCCAAGAACTGGACCTCTCGTAACCAGAAATCACACTTGGAGAATTTGGCATAAAGCCTCTCCGATCTCAATACTCCAAGGACCTCTCTCAAATGCTCCTCATGCTGCTCTCTAGACCTCAAATACACAAAAATATCGTCGATGAACACGATCATCGAACGATCCAACATAGGCCTGCATACCCGGTTTATGAGATCCATGAACGCTTCTGGTGCATTGGTGAGCCCACACGGCATAACTACAAACTCGTAATGCCCATAACGAGTTATAAATGTTGTCTTTTGAATATACTCCTCACAAACCCTCATCTGATGATAACCAGACCTCGAATCGATCTTGGAAAACCAAGATGCACCTTGCAACTAATCGAACAAATCGTCGAACCTCGGGAGTGGATAACGGGTCTTGACCGTTAGCTTGTTTAACTCCCGGTAATCAATGAACATCCGGTGTGAACCATCTTTTTCTTGACAAAAAGGATCGGTGCTCCCCACGACAAGCTACTTGGCCGGATAAATCCTTTTCCCAACAGCTCCTAAAGTTGCGAGAATAACTCATGCATCTCTGGGGGCGCAAGGTGATAGGGTGCCTTGGGCGATAGGTTCTACCCCCAGAAGCAAATCAATACGAAACTCCACCTGCCTCTCGGGAGGTACACCTAGTAACTCCTCGGGAAAAACGTCCGGAAACTTACTCATTACCGAAACCTCAGCGATAGAACTCGGTCTCTCCATAACATCTCGTGTATCCGCCACATATGTCAGAAAAACTATGCAACCCGGCTGCAAGCTCTGCCTCGCTTGAGCAGCCGAACAAAATGCTGACCCAGATCGGGTACCTTTGTTGTATACTGTAAGTACTCCCTCGATAAGGTTTCGAATGGTCACCAGCTGTCGCTCACAGTCGATTATAGCTCCAAATTGACTCAACCAGTCCATGCCCACGATGACACAGACATCACCCATCGGAATAGGTACCAAATCTATCGGAAACTCGACTCCAAAAATCTCAAGCACACATCCTCGGATCACATCAGTCGCAAAAACAGCATGCTCATCAGCTTTGGAGACTCTCAAAGGTCGAATCAACGCCTCTCGTCGGATGCTGATGTGATGAATAAATGTTATCGATACGAAGGATCGAATCGCACCTGAGTCAAACAACACCAAAGCAGGTATAGAACTCACAAGAAAAGTACCTAAACACATCACAAATAAGCACCATATATAAACAAAAGAATATGCAAATTATCACATACCAGCCACAACGTCGGGTGCTGCGTGGACCTCCTCTGCTATCAACTGGAAGGCTCTACTGCGAGCCTTTGGTGCCTCGGCCTTCACCGGCCAACTCTTTGTAGCTCGAGTAGCAGAAGGCGCAGATCCCTACGCTCATCCCTTAAGTAACTGTGGGAATTCGACCTTCCTATGGCCAGTCTGGTTGCAATTGAAGCAAACTGAATATCCCTTGGGGAAATCCCTCGCGATATGCCCCTCTTTCCCACACTTGTAACATACACCTGCTTTGCACACCCCATCATGGCTCTTACTGCACTTCCTACAAGTGCGACCCTTCTGACCCCCCGATCTCGAATCAGCGGGCTTTGCCCGCTTAGCCGTCGGCTGAGACTGTGCCGGCCGCCTATCCCTCTGGTAAGACTTTGCCTCCTCCTGGCCTGAGTCTCTAGCTCGATCTCCTTCTTCCAAGCATTTTCCTGGAGCTCGGTAAATGTTCGGTATGTCGAGTTCACCACGAACTCATGAATTTCTCTCCTTAGTATGGTCAGATATCAGCTCATACGTGTCTGCTCAGTAGACACATGCTCAGGGCAAAACAACGCCCTCTCATGAAACATCCGGGTGATCACAGTCACAGACTCAGTCCCCTGCTTGAGGGACAAGAACTCTTGGGTTCTCTCTCCACCAGGGGAACTTATTCATCTCGAACATAGATGTGAATCTCTGCCAGGTCACCGCTATAAGCTCTCAGTATTAAAGTCAGCTGTCACAAACTTCCACTAGTCCTTTGCTACCAAGCGAAGCTGGTTCAGCGCGAACCGTACTCTCAAATGTTCCAGGCAGGAACAAGTGTATAAATACCCCTCAATGTCAGAGATCCATCTCACAGCAGCAATCGGGTCCTATGTCCCGTCAAACTCTGGTGGCTTCATGTTGCTGAACTCTCGGTACAACCACGAGTCACCCCCTATGGCCTAGCAGTGGTGACGGCTGCGGTGGCTATAACAACAGCAACCTCAGTAAGAATATCATATCGCTCATCAAATGTCTTAATCAGCATGGTCTTGATAGACCCAAACATCTTTGGTATCTCAACTCAAATGGTTGCGGCCACCTGCACATGAATCATCCTACGAATGTCTTCATCACCGGTACCACTGCCTCTGTCGTTGTGGCGCGTAACCATAATAATGTCTCTGAAACACAAAATAAAATGATCAGAGACTCGATCGAGATCATCCTCACTCGATCACTCACTCTTACTCGTTTCTTGGTACCCTAAGGACTCTTACTTGGACTGCTTACTGATCCGGTGTCTCCAGTAGTACGTCCCTTTACTACCTTCAACACCACATCTGTTTTCACCCCAAGTCCTACTCTTAGGGTCCTAGTTCACAAGCACTCTATGTCTCCCTGAATACAGGCTACACCCTTGTAGACCTCTCATAAACTCCTCTTTTCTACCTACTCACACTCGAAGAAATTCACAGTAGCAGTAACTCCTAGGCTAAGGCGTCAAAAATCAGGCCACTCTAGTCCTTAATTATGAAGTACCTAGCCTACTCTCTAGCATTCATATCATATCTCATATTATCTCATAACACATAAAGTAAGGGTATTTTGGGAAGTCACCGTTCAGGCGCTGGCTGATTGTACACACTGCTCTTTTCCGCTCTTTCTGGAATCTTTTACTCTTTTTAGAAAAATTGTTTCTTTTTGAAAACTTTTCTCAAATCCTCAGTTTGAGTTTAGATATGCCCGAAGGTGTATCCGAATCCCTCAAACCAAGGATCTGATACCAATTTGTAACAACCAAAAATTTCACACCAAAATTTTTATTTTTGGACAATCATAAAACACGTGTCTCATTAACAAATTCCAAATATCCATCAACAAAGTTTTCAAAACAACAATTCAAATCCAGGATCCATAAACATAGCTACATATCAAGAGTGTGTCTACAATGATGATGATGCCTTCCCATGATCCTCCGGGGTACCTGAAACACATAACACATAACACGGTAAGCACGAATGCTTAGTGAGTTCCCCAAACTACCACATACAACAATTCGCCACTCAAGGATATACTCTGTACGAGCCTCTGGTCACTGTATCTCAGGGGGACCCTCCAGTCCTGTAGCTCGTTGGACCCTCTGGCCTGGTCTAGTTCGTTGGATCCTCTGGTCCGGTCTGGTTGAGGACCCTCCGGCCTCATAAATCCTTGGACCCTTCGGTCCAGTCAGAATAGCACATAGTATACATAAATCACAATACACATAATCTCAAGCAAACACGTATGACCTTCCGGTCCACACATAGATACCACCCTCGGTAATGTATAGTGAGAAGACTCACCTCGGGTAATTTTGGATGATGTCGTACTCGAAACACTAATCTAGCCTCCGCCAAATCACATACAAAATTACCTCTACTTAACAATGGCTCTCAAAGGCTAGACTATTACCTTCCTATGCTCTCTCTCAGAAGGGTAAAAGACCATTCTACCCTTCCTGACCTCTTACACTCATCTTGACCAAACCCTAAGGTCAACAAAAGTCAACTCTAGTCAACAGTCCAACTTTTGACCAGACGGGCGACTCGTCAAGTCCAGTCGATTCATGGCAACCCCAGCAAGCTCCCACTCGACGAGCTAACCCCTAACTCATTGGGTCACCACCTGACTTAGTTCATCGGGATAAAACCCTAGGCTACACGCCGAGTCAGCGGCTCGACTCGGCGAGTCTGTTCAGACTCTTTTGCATTCAGCCATTTTAGTGCAAAATACTTTCCCAAACTTCAGATCTATGCACTCAAGGCTCATTAACCACATAAAGGTTCAACCTTTATGTCCATGCATTAGTCATCTAGCTCTAATTGACAAAATTATCCTCAAAATGGTGTCTTTGGTTCAATATTCTTATGTAACTGCATAAAGCTGGGTTCTTGGGACTCTCTGGACCTCTCAAGGTCCAAATCTGATGTCTAAGCCTCAAAGGGACTTCACATGCTTCATATCTCAACTTAAAAGAGGGTAAAGAAGCGTTATATTCATGAGATCTACTAATCATATGAAAACAGGTATGAATTATTACCTCCAACAGCAGCCTTGAATGAAATAGTGGAAGATTTGAGCCCCTTGAGTCAGTCAAGCTTGAACCTTCTCCTTCTTCTTTGCAAGAATGCACCAAAATGAAGCAAATATCTCCTTCTATCTATCTAAACTCTCTAGATCGATTTGGGGTCTCTTAAGGGGAAGTGTGGCCGCAAATGAAGGCCTTAAGATCCTTTAAATAGGTCACAAACCTGGGCAATTAGGGTTTTCCTCTGCAACGCTGACTCGGCGAGTCAGACACCCGACTCGTCGAGCCCATCCATTTAACATGTCACCAACTCACGACACTACTCGACGAGTTGAGGCACCAACTCGTCGAGTCCCTCTAAAATTCTTAAATTAAATATTAAGAATAATATACCTGGAAAACCGGATGTTACATCAGTCCATAAATGTTTCAACTTGCATCATAAGTCTAAAACCAAAACTCTCACCTTGAACTATTGTCCACTCGCCATTGCGACAAGTAACTGGGAAAGAGTAAATAAGCCACGTTGGAACATTATAAGAGTCATCAGAGTACACACCCATTGAAACCCAACATCCCTACAACCAAAAAATAAAAAACCATAAGTAAAAGAAACAAATAATAACATTACTTCAATGGAAGTATATTGCTATTTTTCTTGCATCACAAATATCAGTTTAATCCTAAAAGATTTAAATTATTATTGTAATAATACAATCTATGCCCTTTTGTCACGTTATAACAGTTTACAAACAAACAACATTTAAAAACTTTTATGAAAATTTTAAGTAGGAGAACTAGGATATTATTTAACTATGATTAATCAATTTCTGAACTAAATGGCAAAAAAAGTAAAATCTTAAGAATAAGGCAAATAAACTGTAGACCTTTAAGAAGAGGAAATGCAGCATCCACCAGCTCTATTTAACTGCATTCAATGCTGCAGGTGGAATATCAAGCATGTCAAGGATCGCTGGCTGATCAGGGCCCAACATTACTCCTCTAGCAATCATGGGGACAAGCGCATATCTAATTTGTCCTGTGAATAAACAGAAGCTATAATTGACATGCTGTTTTCAATCATCCTCTTTCTTCATTTACTTATAAGACCTAGAAAAAGCCTTACCAACACCCACGCACAAGTATAAACCTTACGTTACGTCAACGATTTCAGTCCAAGTACACAGATCAAAACATATCGCTCAAACTCGTCTATGTTGTGGGTCTTTCGCCATTGCGGCAAAGGTGATTGGAAAGAGAAAAAAGAGAAACGGATGCAGACGATGGTAGTAGAATGGGAAGTAGGAGTGTGGGAAAAATGCAGTGATTGGTATTTATGGTCGGGTGAAACGAGATTCGCTGAGGACGCGGTCATGATCCACCAATGACACGTGTTTTGATTTTTGAATATATTTTAGAATGTCATTTTGGAAGTTTAGCCCCTTTTAACAAATCTCTAACCTTTTCTAAAAGGTTTACCAAACAAAACTAGTTGATAGCTGGTAACGTTCTTTTAAACGATAAATAAAATAACTTTTTGATTTGGAGAGTTTGTTTAAACTAAACGTTAGAAATGTGTAATGTCAAACGAGAGGTTTTGTTTATAACAAAGCGTTTGAATGCTATAAGCTCACAAACGTTTCGTGCCAAACACACCCTATATCATTAAATAATTTGTGATTTGGCTTAAAAAGTCTCTAATATTATTTTTTAAATTTATAGGAAGAAACTACGATGATGTTACTTGTTATATTAATTATTTAATAGCATGTAATTTAAATTCTCTTTGACGGATACCACAAACATACTATCTTCAAGATTCAATTATCAAAAAATGGCAAAACTAAAAGATACCTTATCCATTTCACCACTAATTAAAACTCAAATTAATTTTTAAGATTCATCATCATTAATATTCAATTCTCTTTTACACCAAAATTAAATTTCTTTGGGATCAACAACTCTTTCCTCGTTCCCAATCTCATAGGAATGACTACATCTTTCAAGGATTCCACCCTCTTAAGAGTTTCATTTTCCGACCAGTCGTCAAGTGAATTTCAGCTCTTCAGCAACAAGAACACGAAGCAATGTATTGTATAATATAATAATTAATCTAAACAAAATTTTAATATTTTAATATTGGAAGACATACCATTAGATCTTTGCAAGAATTTAAAAGAAAATGTTCAAAACTATTAGGGATGAGATATCATAGTATCTTATAATTCTTTATAATATTGTGGTATCCCCTTTAATAAAGGATCTGAACTTATATATATATATATATATATATATATATATATATATGTATATATATATTCTCATGTTCATCTCATGGGTATTTTATACGAACCTTATATGATATCATAACATATATTACTTGGCTTGGAAGAAGATCAGGTGTGTGTATATATATATATATATATATATATATATATATATATATATATATATATATATATATATATATATATATATATATATATATATATATATTCTCATATCAATATACATTCACCTCAAGGCTATTTGATACAAACCTTATATGGTATCAAAATACATTATAGGATCTGCACCCCCTTCAACGAGAGATGTTGAAGGCGTCGTCACTCCAAACCGTGTATATGTTACTTGGTTTGAAGAAGATTAACATGCTTTTCTTATTATCTAGTCCTTTTTTACTGAAACTAACAAGGCCGAGACCCTAGGTCTCACCATGGGTCATGAGGTCTAGCGTAATCTTGAATGTGCCTGCCATCAAGATTCTCAAGAACACATGCAAACCCTCAAAGATTCCATTCATCATCTTAAAAAGGGTATCCTATCTGTCTCTAAATTTTGCTTAAAGTTTTGATCTCTCTCTGTGATCAACTATCTACTGTTGGACATCCTCTTGATGAATCAGACAAGAATCATTGGTTTGTATGTGGTCTCGGTTCGTCTTTTGAAACCTTTTTGACCACGCAACGGTCTCTTAAACCAAAGCCCTTGTTTCTTGATCTTGTTTCCTAAGCAGAAGGGCATGAACTTTTTCTTGTTCCCATCCACGAATCAACTCTACTACCAGCTGGATTCACTGCCACATGACAACATTCCTTTCCTGGATCTTCCTCACGAAGAGGCTATTTTAATCGAGGATATGGTCCCAACTCCTTCTCCAATGGACGTGGTTGTGGAAGACGACCACCACATTACTAATTATGCTGAACCAATGGTCATTATGCAAGTTCTTGTCTTGATTTGACTTCCTTTGCCCACCAAATTCACAACCCCAATGCGAATCTCGCTCAAGCTTTCCACAACCAATGTCACATGACAACTAATGCTCTTATTGGTATGTGGATATCGACACTACTACTTATATGACCCCATCCACTTCACATCTTGATTCTGTTTCAACTTATACGGGCAGTGATCAAGTTACTTTTGGTAATGGTCATATTTCTATTATTTCTTATATCGGTACATTGGCTTTATCAAAAGATCTTAAGTTATCAATGTTCTTTTTGTCCCAATCATCACCAAAAATCTACTTTCCATTAGCAAGCTAACTATGGACTCTCTGATGGATGTTTTATTCTCTAATCCTCTTTTTCCATTCAGAACCGTGTCATAAAAGAAATTCTAGCAAAGGGAAAAGGTGAGGATGGGCTATACGTACTCGAGCATGATAATAAACTCTTCCTTGTTGATTTAATATCTTCCAGGCTTCGTGCTTCATATGAACTTTGGCATTCCAGATTAGGCCATGTTGCTTTTGATACTATTTCACTTTTAAATAAGTTAGGGCATTTATCTGTTTCTTCTTTGTTACCAAAACCTGGGATTTATAAAATCAAGTGTTTACCTTTTAATACTAATGCTTAGAGATCTTTACATGTGCTTTATTTGGTTAATTGTGACTTATGGGGGCTAGCACCTGTCTCATCAACAGATGGATATTATTATTATTGCTTTTTTATTGATAATTTTTCTTGGTTCTCATGGTTTTATCCATTAAAATGCAAATCATATTTTATTGTTGTCTTTGAAGCTTTTATCACTTTTGTTCAAACACAGTTCTCATGTAAGATGAAAACATTCCAAAGTGATGGTGGCACCAAGTTTATCAACAATCGAGTATGTACCTTACTTATGACAAATGACACTCATCATCAAATATCTTGCCCACATACTCCACAACAAAATGGTCGAGCAGAGCGTAAACACTGTCATGTCACTGAAACGGGTCTCACTATGCTTTTTAATGCCAGTGATACTTCCAAACTTTGGGTTGATGCTTTCAGTACGACCTTTTTTTTATCATCAACTAGATTCCTTCCTAATTGCTTGGTAATAATTCTCCTTATCAACTGTTATTCCATAAAGTACTCGATTATGCTTTATTATGCCCTTTTGGTTTGTTGGGTATTCCCATATCTTCGAGATTATGCTCCCAATAAACTTGAACCAGATAGTGCTTCTTGCATGTTTATTAGGTATGCCTCGCAATTCAGAGGTTATAGGTGTTTAGATCCCAATACACATCGAATCTACACTACCCAACATGCGGTTTTTGATGAACCCTTATTTCCTTTTAGTGACATTTATCCTGTCACACCCCAAAACCACGAACGGCGGAAACGTTCAGGGGTGGAGGACATCATGTACAGTATCACAACAATGTAATATAATAAACAAGCAACAACATCATCTATTGCATTATAAGTAAGGTTTAATACATGTGTGTTCTTTCATTGTAATAAGACACCAAAAATATACAATCAAAATAAAAGACGAGACTTGTCTGCTCCGTCTTCTCAAAACCTGGCCTGCGTACCTGTCTACTGACGACCTGAGAATACAAGTTATTTTGAAAGAGAGTATCAACTTTAAAGCTGGTGAATTCATAAGTATATAAGTGTCATTGCCTTGTTTGTGAAAATCTGTTATGAAAGCCATGTAAACCTTTAAATGAAAGTGTTGAGGTAAGTATGAAATCCCTAGAAAAACCCTTATTTTCTATAAGTATGAAATGTAGCCTTCTACCAAGACCCGAATGTTCTGTATGTATGAAGTGTAGTCTTCTACCAAGACCTGAATGTTTTCTAAGTATGAAGTGTAGTCTTCTACCAAGACACGAATGTTTTGTAAGTATGAAGTGTAGTCTTCTACCAAGACCCGAATGTTCTGTATGTATGAAGTGTAGTCTTCTACCAAGACCCGAATGTTCTGTTTGTAAAATGATAGTTTTTCCTTTGTGTAGACTAGTACTAAAAGTGCTTAATCTAACTCATCGTTTATGTGAATGTATCACAAAATAAAGGAAATAGGAAAAATGTAATATTGTAAGTGTTGTCACTGGGTACTAGGACCAACACAGCATCGCGTTAAGCGAAATATATAACCTAATGAACATCCAAAGATTGTCCAAAACAAGTATTAATGTAAGTGTCATCGTTGGGTACTAGGAGTAACACAATCATCTCAATAAGCGAAAGGTATAACCTAATGAACATCCGAAGATTGTCCAATTGTCCTCTGTAGCAGCAGCAGGTGGGTGGAAGGGTTAGTACCAATCGATCTACCTAATATAAATAGTAACCTTAGACCTCCATAGATGGTCATCGACCACTAGTGCTAATCAGTGGGGTTCAGAATGGTAAGTCCCGCCTAGCTATCCCATTGAACCGAGATAGGAAAGACAATTTACACAGTAAATACTAATAAATCATCTTCGTAGTTCTAAGTACAAGTATCCAGGTAAGTGAATACAGGATAATGCACCTATGTAAAAGTGTTCCTGTATGGTATTCATGTATGTGTGTCCATGTAACAGGTAAGTATATGTAAACATATTCATGTATCAGGTAAACATCTGTAAGTACTCATGTATCAGGTAATGTACTAGTATAGACTCATGAATGAACTGACTCTTGTGTGATTCCTTGTAATGGAAGTAATGTTTGATATCTTCAAACTATCCCTATGATAATTTACTGAAATATAATTGGTTGATCATGTAGGTTTATACACTCTTACTACTCAAGGGTATGGGAAACTAAATGAAAGATGTAAACTATAACATCAATACATACATAAGAATATAAGTGTATATGCATAGTTTAGTTCAAGGATGTAAAATGGTTTTGTAAGACATCTTATGGGGTTTTAAACAGTAATTTAACAATGATTTGATGTCATTTTAATATACATTTCAAAAGTAAAACATTTGGTAACAATGTGCATTTAATATGTAAAACCATTTCATGCATCACATTTTGTAGTATGTGAAATCTATTAAATGACAAACACAGTTATAAAATACATATCAATGATTTAATAACATGTTTGTTTCTTCTTGTATTCTCCCCCATTAAAGCATTTAAAATCATTTAAAACATTGATTAGGGGTATGAACTCACTTGTAGTTGGTGATTGGGGTGAACTGAATGGTATAGGATGGCTAGGTGTCAAGCGAGGACTTGTGCACACACTACGATCCTAATGAACATATAATCACACATATATGCACTCAATTAGACTCAAATGACTAATTGATAATGTTTAAGACATCCTAGACATAATAAACACTTTATATAAGTGTTTTAAGCCTTAAGGATTGCACCTAAGTTATTGTGGGACAAGGTATTTGTGTTTAGGGTTCCCAAAGGACCCTATATGAGAGTTTACTCTCCATAAACCATCACACATGGAGTTTACGGTTGTAAACTCTTGAGTTTACGGCCGTAAACTCCCAAACATGTGTGTTTGGTGTGTTTTGAAGTCCCAAATGCTTTCTAGAATTGTTCTAACTTAGTGGCTAATTCCTTGGAAGGGTTTAAGGTCTAGAAGTACTCCAAATAGGAGTTTACGGCCTCAAGGCCATTTCCCCTTGGAGTTTACGGCCATAAACTCCCTTGGGGTGTGGTTTTTGTTGTTTTCAAGCCTCTTGCTTTTGAAGGACATGTTCTAGATAATTGTTTAAGGCAAATGAGGACCCTAGGCACACTTTGGTGCCATTCCTTTGAGTTTACGGCCCAAGAGCATTCTCTTGGCCGTAAACTCACTTTGATAAGTGATTTTGGTGAGTTTTGGTCCTTCATTTTAAGTGGAACAATTTCTTGTAAAGGTCTAGGGCTTTAGGTGCAATGAAAACACCCTTTATGTCCATTTATATGGAGTTTACGGCCTAAGCTTCACTTGGGCTGTAAACTCACTTTTGTTTGTGTCATTTGATGTGTTTAAGACCTTATACTACTTGGGAAAATAGCCTAGATACAAGCCTTAAGTCCTTAAGTCCTCAAATCACCATTTTGGGTTAGAATATGGAGTTTACGGCCTATGAGAGTTCTGGGCCGTAAACTCCCAATCTTGGGTGGATTTTGGCTTGTTTTCTTGTCCCTAACATGCATACATAATAGTCTAAGGCTTTATCATAACACAAGTGTCGGTTTTTGGCTTCGTTTCGGGAGTTTACCGCCCAAGAACACCTTGGGGAGTAAAATCCTAGATCTAATGATTTAGCCATCTAAATCATGTTATAAGCATCTAATAAGCATTCTAACACTACTAGAAAGAGTTACTCACAATCTGGGATAAAACCCGAAGATCCGTCAGAGAGAAAATGGCTTTTCTCTAGTTGGAATTGTGAATAATGAATTAATTTAATTCAAAAAACTATTTATAGTCCTGAAACATTTTGACAGAAAATACTTTTATTCTCGAACTTGGACTGTAATATTATGAAACTTGAAATGTTCAAATTTCACAAACCCAGGAGCATCCACTCTCCTAATATTCCCTGAAGTGTAAACCCTAATGTACACAAACTTGTTCGGAAAAGTCTGAAAATCACTGAAATTGGACTGGCTTCTATTGAATAGATATTGTTCGTACAAATGGAAATTTCGGGTTGTCACATATCCCCCTGTTGATCAATCTTCCTTAGTCTTCTCAAATTTTGAAGACATGTCACATACTCCCTCTACTTCGGCTATAATTCATCCCCCTATCCAGTCAGCATCACATGCTCCATCCATATCGACGCCATGTCACTTGTGTCCCTCATCACATGCTGCTCCAGTCGAGTTCCCACAGACTAGCAACCTACACCGTTACAAGTTTACCAAACATCTCCTTTAGTAGACAATGAACCACCAATTCCTCCTTTATATGCGGAACAATCACCATCGCCACCTTTGTCGTCTCAACACTAGATGATCACTCATGGTAATGTAGGAACTTTTTAACCGTGTCACTTTGTTGATCTCACCTATGTTGACCATACTCCATTATTTAAGACTCTCTTCATTGCAAAGGAGCCATATGGTTTTAAATCTACAACTAAATATCCTCATTGTTTATCTACCATGAACGAGGAAATGTCTGCTCTTCACTCTAATAATAGTTGGTAATTGGTTCCTCATCCTTCTCATACAAATGTTGTTGGGTCAAAATGGGTTTACCATACCAACTATCATTCCAATGGTACTGTTCAATGTCTAGGTTGGTCTCATTGCACAAGGGTATACTCATCTACTGGGTATTGATTATACTTATACATAAAGTCCTACTGTCAAATATGTTACTATTCACATTTTTTTGTCTTTATCCATCATGAAAAATTATCCCTTGTACCAACTTGATGCCAATAATGTGTTTTTTAAACGGGCTCCTTGTCGACACAAATTTTATGAAAGAACCATCGAGTTTTGTTGATCCTCGTTTCCTAAATCATGCGTGTCGCCTCAAAAAGGCCCTTTATAGGCTAAAGTAAGCTCCTCATGCTTGGTTCCAATGGTTGAGCTCCTTTTTATGTCACTCTTGGGTTCATTTGTAGCCGCGCAGAAGCTTCACTTTTTGTTTTTAAACAACAATCCTACGTCTTATATTTATTAGTTTATGTTTATGATATAATTCTTACTGGTAGTGATCCTACTCTCATTCACAAGTTTATCAATAAACTGTTGGATTAGGTGTCTAATCCCATAACTATAATTGGTATATACTTGACCCGAGAGTAGCATGATCCATTTCGGGTTGCCTTCACCATAACAATCTGATAGGATGGATATTTGTGAAAGAGGTTATTTTTTATTTATTAATATATTATAGTTATAATATATTAATTGAGAAATCATATTATTTAATTAGTATTGATCAAGAATTAATTTGGAATTAATTTAGTGATCAAAAGAGACTGATTAAATTTACGAGGACATATTAGGTAAATCAGTAATACTTATAGTTTGGGCTAAAGATTCAAGTTGATTAGGATTGAACTGAATCTTTGTGACAATCCACGAAGACTTGGTACAAAAGGCTAATGAGTTATTGGATTAAAAGCCCAAGTGAATTAGGATTTACAAGTTGAAACCGTAGGAATTCCAAACTATAAAATGAACCCCTAGCTTGCTAAAATTGGCCCTAAGACTCCTAAGGTGAATGCCTAGCCAATTTTGGTGGTTCTAGCCTCTCCCTCAAAGTCCTCCATTTGTTCATGGTGTTTGTGACTTGTTTGAGGCATCACACTTGAAGTGCTAAGCTCTTGAAAGGCCAACAACTACAAGCTACACATAAGAGGTATTCTTTTAACTAGTTTTATGATTCATGTACCAAATTTGTATGCTAGATAGATTTCATGCTTTGGATAGTTTTTTGTTGCATGTATAACTAGAGACAAATTAGATCCAAAGCATTAGGGTTGTATGTGCACCATAGGAGTGTTATATTACATAAAACCGAACAGTGGTATCAGAGCCATGGGTAATTTTGTGTTATATAGATGCATTATCTGATTGTTCAAAGTTGAAAAAACTAGAAAAAAAAAAATTGTCTGCCTGCTAGACTCGATGAGTCCCATGAGTGGACTCTACGAGTTGGCTCACATGATCATGAACTCAACGAGTCCATAGCTTAGCTCGACGAGTTGGATCATTAGATGGCATATTTTTCGAGTTTTTGGCATGTTTTGGATTATGATCATTACCACAAAATGTTTTAGATCATAAAATTCGATTTTACTAATGTGGTAATGATTGTCCCCATCCAATAACATGATGATTGTCAAATTCTAAGATAATTACTTGATTTTCTGAAAAAACTAATTATTTGTAGAATTTGAAATTACCTTTCCATATGAATTGAATTAGTTCAAATTAGTAAAAGATAAAATTATATGATTATTTTATTAGTTTAAAATTTGAACTAAATGACCTTGAAGAGTTTCATAACTTGCTCTCAAGTTATGGAACTTGGAAAGTCATTTTTTTTATGACTAAAGAGAGTTATAAAAACTTGTCGTCATGTTTTGGAACTCAAAAGTTTTTTAAGGAGTTACAAAACTTGCCATCAAGTTTGGAATTCAAGAGTTTTTTAATCAAGTTTTGAAATTTGAAAAGTTTAATTAAAAGGTTTTATTTTGAAATATTGAATTCTAAAACATCTAGTAATTGAAAGGTTTCAAAAGGGTTCATAACTTAAAAATTAATTAAATAGTTTTTAATTTTGAATTTTTATAACCTTGATGCTTTGAATAGTTCAATTACACCTTATGGACTTTATTAAATTGATTAAAGTGTTTAATTAAAAGAGAATTAGTAAATCCATAATCATATGGTTTAAAGTTAATTAAATTAAGAGTATAATTTATTAATATATTAAACCACCAAGTATTTTAAATGTTTAAAATACACCCTTATACTATATAAAATTAAAAGTTTAATATATTATATATGTATAAGTAAAAAGTCAGTCTTACTGCTAGTAGGCCTCATTCACGAAGTTGGTCTATAAGGGGCGTTTAAGGAAGCGGCCTGTAAAATGACCGTCATTGGGTATCCACTCTTACCCACCGCACTCTTAACTAGTGGAGGGTCGTTAGCCGAGCGGGTTTGATAGGACATTTAAATCCTCATTAAGAGTATAGTGAAATATAAAGTGACTAAACCTTTTTATAAATTCTCAATCTTAGTTACTTTAGGAAAAAATGTGAATTTAATGCTAACCCATGAAATTGTACATTACACCTTATTAGTCGTTAGTGGAGTGTGTGGTTAACCGACACACTAATATATGACTAATGAATGATGGCAATCTATAGCTCGTAGTTTGTCGTAGATGAATGGAGCGTGTGTGGCTAACCGATACATTGATTAAGTGATTGTCACACCCCAAAACCGAGAATGGCGGAAACGTTCTGGGGCGGAGGACGTCATGTATAATATCAACAACAATGTAAAGTAGTAAACAAGCAACAACATCATCCATTGCATTAATAAAATAATTATTATACAATTGTATTCTGTCAAATTTTGATAAACACTAAAGCATAAATCAAAATAAAAGATAAGTCTTGAACAAGCTCCATCTTCCTTTCTCCTTGCATCGGTACCTGTCTCTGATGACCTGAGGATACAAGTAATTTTGAAAGCGAGTATCAGCTTTGAAGCTGGTGAGATCATAAGTATTTAGTGTCTTAATTTGTATGTAAGAATTTGTAAGTCTATGTATTGTAAGAATTTGAAAGTGTATATGAATTGTAAGTGTTTGAAAAACCCTAGAATCCCTATGATTCCTTCTAGTATATGAAGGTGTCTTCTACCAAGACCTAACTGTTCTGTGTGTGTGTCTCTTGTAAGAGTAAGTATTTTCCAAAGTGTAACTATCATTATAAGAAAATTGTATCCTTTGGTACTAGGATACCTAAATAAAATTCACCTCATTGGTTATGTGAATGAGTCACAAAATAAAGGTAATAATATAACTAACCTGAATATTACCCATTGGTACTAGGGTAACTATCATTGTTAACTTTAAGACATCCGTAGACGTACTCTTACCTCTGTTGCTAACAACTGGGTATAGGAATAGTTAATCCCTTAATCGCATACCTGTAATGGTACCAACCGTTGACATCCGTGGATGTGCTTTTACCGCTGTAGCTAACAGAGATTCTAGGAATGGTCAATCCCACAATCGTATCCTTTGGTACTAGGATAATAAATCCATTCTATCTCGTCGAATATGTGATTGTATCACAAGGTAAAGGTAAGAATGAGGATTTGATAACAGAGTCGATACATATAAAATGTAATAGGACTCCTCCTGATATATCTATGCAAAAGTACTCCTATAAGTGTGATCATGTAAATATTATAGTAGAGTACTATAAGGTTCTACGTATGCTAGCTGTAATGTGTGTTCTCTCTATCTTGCAAGTATAGTAATGTAATCGTTCTAGTATAGTTGTATATGTTCTCGTCCTAGTATAGTTGTATATGTAATGTACTGTAATGTTTTAGAAAGTATTGACTCATGAATGAACTGACTCATTGTATGATATCGCGTTCTAGTAATGGTTCTAGTATCTTCCTAAACTACCCATATGGTAGCTTACTAGTAATCTAAGTGGTACGTATGGACGTGGATGTATACCCTTGCTACCCAAGGGCATAGGAGGAACTGGAAGGACCTTTTATGACTTTATATGTACACATGATATATAACTAATATTTAAACGACCTTCGGACGAGTATCCGATATCCCACCAGACCACATCTCAAGGCGCGAAAAGGAAATAGGGTGGATAGCCTTCCTAAGTCTTTTAAACATTTCTTATATAACTATACATATAGAGGCATGCAATTTACAATATAAAAGCATAAATAAGTTTTGTAAGACATTTGAAACATAAATATTATTTTAAGAAAAGATCGACTTGATGTCAATCTATAAAACAACTTGAAGGCATAAGTATGATAAAATAGTTTTGAGTATAAAGAAACATTTGTTTGAAACACAGTTGTAAATAAGTTTGAAAGGCAATGTACAGAGTAAGATGTACAATGTAATAAGTAGTTTAAAACATATAAAATGCTTATAAAAATCATTTGAAGGAAACCTTTTGGGTAAAACGGCTAATGAGTAGCCAAATCTTTTGAATGCTGTATATTAATCACATGTGATTGATGTAATGACTAGCGTAATTCTATTTATTAATCGCATGTGATTGATATAATACTAGCATGATTCTACTTGTATCCCCCCATAAAACATTTAAAAGTAGTTTAAAGCATTAGTTAAGGGGTATGAACTCACCTTCAGTATGTGACTGGAATTGAACGGGCTGTTATCGTACGGAAGGATCGGACAAGTGCTTTGTGTCAAGTGAAGACTTAGACACACACAAAGGTCCTAATTACATATGAAAACATATGTATATAAATAATTAGTGATTATAACACTAATTATACAAGTAATAACATTTAAGCGCGAGGAAAACACTTTTGGTCAAGTGCTAGAGGCTAATGGGTTGCAACAAAGGAGTGCAATGCCCCTAATGGAAGTTTAAGGTCTAATGACCATACTCATTGGAGTTTATGGCCCAGGGGAGTAAACTCCTAGCCGTAAACTCTCAACCAATGCTCTAAATGGTGCTTAGAATTTCTACAACTCTAGTGGGGAATTGTTTCTAGGCTATACAAGTGTTTAGGGCACCATATTGACTCATTTGGGGAGTTTACGGCCCAAAGACCACTTTCCCTTGGAGTTTACGGCCGTAAACTGTCACACCCCAAAACCGTTAACGGCGGAATACGTTTCGGGGTGGAGGACGTTATGTACAGTATCATCACAATTGCATAATAGTAAAAACAAGAAACATACAACCATTGCATTACATAGTGAATTTAATTGCAAGTGTGTTTTTTAATGTTTAACAATCACCAAAAGTAAATCAAAAATAAGAGATGGATCTTGTATGCTCCACCTTCTCCAAAATGCTGCACCTGTACCTGTCTATCTTTGACCTGAGGATACAAGTTATTTTGAAAACGAATATCAGCATAAAGCTGGTGAGTTCATAAGAGTTTAGTGTGAGTTTTTGTATAAAAGCATTAGAACCGATAGTATGAAAAGCTGTAATTTACATTCATAAGTAGTAGAAAAACCGAGAAAATCCTATATTTTCCAGAAATACTTTGTAAGTGAAAACCTTTAAGAGACATTTAATTTTCATCATTGAAGAAAACATTCATTGTAACAGTATAATAGTGGGTTTTCCATAAGTAATGCAATATAGTAGGTTATGCCTGAAGTCCATAATAGTGGTGCAGACTTTCTTTAGTATTAGATACTTATTTACTTCTGGATATTAACTTTAACTGTTGTCTAGTATTTTAGTGTGGTCATAGTGAATTTCTTGTATGTTACCAATAGTGTGAGCAATAGAGGTCCCCATGACCTTCCCGGTCATGCACAGTGTAGTGAAGTAGCGGCATCCCTGGGCCTGCACGGCTCAGACTGAAGTTATCAGTCGGGATGTAATAGCGTCTGCCCCGTATAGATCTATACATTTAGCGTCGTCTTCCTGCCAGAAGACTCTGGGCATAGTGCATAGCGAATAGAGTATCTCATAGTGGGTTAGTGTGTTATCTCTTGATTAGCGTTTTCTCTTGTATTATAGCGTAGTAGTCTTTTGCATACTCTTAGTATGTTCTCGTATTAGTATATAGTATCATTATAGAGTGTATTATTGTGTGTAGAGTAGTAGCTATAGCAACTACCCTAAGCCCATAATCAAACAAGAACAGGAATTTAATGAAATTGAAGATACTCGTATCCAACACCAATATATATGATATATAAGTAAGAAATCAATGACAGTCAGATGGATACCAACTACCCTAAGCCCACAATCAAACAAGAACAGGAATTAAGGCGAGCTATCGGTCCTAAGTCCTTCAAGCCTTATTTATATAAATATATTGGTGTGGTTACATTTTATAAGGAATTTATTTAATAAAAATCTTGTCAAAAGGGAATATTTAGAAAATTGATCATTTATCCGAAATGGTTTTGAAAACGAAAATCCTTTTTATAAAGCATAGTGGTAAATCACATGTGATTTGAACTACGGATAGTGAATCACATGTGATTAATTTCCGTAACATGAATAAATGACTTGTATGAATTTCCATAAACATGTATAATTGACTTGTATCCCCCCCTAAAACATATAAAACATTTGAAAGGTTCATTAAAGGGGTATGAACTCACCTGAAATCGCGTAAACCGGGTGAATCGGGTAAATCGGGTAAAAGTGTTGGTTGAGCGTTTGGTACCAAATAACGACTTGAGCACCTTTTTAGGACCCTAATGTCATATGAAATATGTATTTTACAAGAAGTTAATCATCTTATGCTTTTCATTATAGTATTTGGACATTCTAGCATCATTTCGGGGTTTTAGGGCCTAGAAGGGGTTCCCGGGAGTGGTATAAGGCCAAGAAAGATTTACGGGAGGGTCCATGAGCTCACTCCCTTGGAGTTTACGGCCCAAAGGCCACTCCTTGGGAGTTTACGGCCGTAAGCCCCCTAGGCTTGGCCGTAAACTCATGTGGTCCTCCAAAATGCAAGTTTAAGGCCTTATTTCACTTCCCTAATTTACTAGCAAGTGTCTTGAACTAATATGGAGGGTTTAAACCCTCATTTGGTGAAATTTTGGGGAGTTTACGGCCAAGGCTTGTGCTTGGGCCGTAAACTCCATTTAATCCTTCAAAATGAGATGTTTAATGGTACAACACACTTCCTAGGGTCTTAGCTAATTTCCTTACATGCCCTAGATAAGTTTTTGGGACTTGTTTGACATAAAATTTGGGTGTTTACAGCCCAAGCTTAGACTTGGCTGTAAACTCCTCTTTTTGTCCTCAAATGGTGTTGTTTAATGTACTTAAACATTTCCTAGTGTCAAGACTAAATTACTACACGCCCTAGATGAGTTTTTGGGACTTTTAACAAGGGTTTTTGGGTGTTTACGGCCTAAGCATAAGCTTGGGCCATAAAATCCTTTTTAGGCTTCAAACTCTTGTGTTTTAATGTCCAAAATCCCCTAGGTATATCCCTTAATTAGTACATAAACTTAAAGGAAGGAAAAATGAGGCTTTTGGCAAGTTTTTAGGTGTTTACGGCCTAAGGGGCTTCTTAGGCCGTAAACTCCCTTTTGATCCTTATTTTCTATGATTTTGGCCTCTAATTACAATGAAGTATGTTTAGAATAAGATAGGGAATAAATCCTTACGTTTGGAAGCTGGAATTCGCGGTTTTGGAGTCGGGTTCGGGTCTAGAGAGAGAAAGTAGTGAGAGAGAGTGAATGTGTGGTAAAAGAGTGTTCAAATGTTGTTTACACTCATTTCATATGCCTCGGGTATTGCACCCGATACACGGCTACCCGATGCTAAAGTTTAACGGGGTTAAAACTTTTTACCCGGGTGAAGTTGTTGAAAAGTAATACAACTCTATTTAGTTAAACAGGGTTAACATTTACGAGTTATAATTACTTATAATAATATCATGACATATATAACTATCTAGATATTTGCTTACTGACGACTCCAATTATTACACTAAATGGTACCATTATATGGAGTTTACGGCCTTGGAACCTTTTGGGCCGTAAACTCCCTCACACATGGGGTTCTAAATGTTTTAGCTAGTCCATAACTCATTTAGGTACATGCCCAAACTGTCTCTTGGCTTAAGGAAGGTGTTAGGGTGTCCTTTGACCCCTTTAAAGGTGTTTACGGCCCAAGAGTTTGTCTTGGCCGTAAACTCCTTTTTCCTTGTGATTTCTTGTGTTTGCTAGACTATAAACACTTTAGGGTACTTGTCCTAATTAAATCTTAAGCCTTAGGAAGTGTTTGAAAGGATTTTGGCACTTAAACTTGGAGTTTACGGCCTAAGGAGCTTCTTGTCCGTAAACTCCCTTCTAGCCATGATTTCTAATGGTTTTGTTGGTATAAAGCATGAGTTTAAGGCTTCTAGGTTTTTGTTTAAGGCTAAAGGGAACATTAGGCACTCATTTGTGCCTTCACTTGGAGTTTACGGCCCAAGAGATGTTCCTTGGCCGTAAACTCCTAAAACTAAATGTTCTAGATTGATTTCTAGCCCCTAATGCTCATACATAAAGTCCCTAACTAGATACCTAAGATGGAAATGAGACTAGGTAGCTTTTAGGCCTTGTTTTGGAGTTTACACCCCAAGAACGTTCTTGGGCCGTAAGCTCCCGGATCTTATATTTTGGACATGTAAATAATGTTATTAAGCATATAACAAGTATTAAAACACATCTAGGAAAGTAGACTCATAATCTGGGATGAAAACCCGAAGATCCGTGAGAGAGAAATTGGCTTTTCTCTAATTGGAATTTAACTAATCAACCAATTTGGTTCAGAATTCTATTTATAGTCCTGAGATTTTTGGCAGAAAATATTTATATTCTTGGAATGGATTCTAATGACCTAAAGTAATGGAATTACAGTGTTGCACAAAATCCTAGTGCATCCACTCTCCTAATATCTCCTTAGGTGTAAAACCCTGAAAACTGCCAAACTTATACCATAAGTCTGAATTTTCACTATAACTGCTCTACTTCTATTGGATTGAAATGGTTTGATTAGAATGGGAATTTCGGGTTGTCACATCATCCCCCTGTTAAAGGGAATTTCATCCCGAAATTAGAATTTAGGCAAGGAAGTATGTACGAATGATCGAGTCGTGAGGAGGAAACTTCCTAACCGATTGGTTCTAGCGCACCTAAGTGATAACGTGCTCTCGGTTGGTATCCCAACGAACCTTCACTAACTGGCAACGACGTTGCTTCGTCCGCTTGACCTCTTGGTCGAGGGTCATTACGGTTCTAATACGAAGGCGAGGATCTCGATGAGTGGGCTTGTAAGAGTCCTAACGAAAGGTATGGTTTCACGATCGAGATGCGAAGAGTAGAAAGTACGTTACTGGATTTGCGGAGTAGGTCTAGTTTGTGCGAGGCGCGGACCGATTCTGATAAGAATCTCGGAGGTCCTGACTAACTTGGATTTAGCTTTCCACGCTTTACGAAGCGTATTAAGCCATTCCCAGAGTGAGTTATCCTAAAGAACTTGGTCACTCACTTGGAATTTCAAGGGTTCCTTTCTTGCGTAACTTCCCAGTTAAAGGCCACCCCTTGCTGGGTCAAAGTTGAAGCGATTAAAAACCTTTAATCTATGAAGATCGATTAGATCTTGAACAAGTATATGAATTTAAAACAGTAAGAACGCAATAATAAGAACAAGAAAAGATTGAATCAAACGTGTCGAATGATTAAACAAAATCCTCAGAAGAGCTCGATTAAGAACATCAACTGTAGAGGATTAGAAGATTACAAGAACGATTAAAGAAAACTGTTGTACTCTAAATGAATCGCTATATCGATAATCTCTATAATCGTTAACCTAATATGCATGCAAGCATTAACTTATATACAATACATAAAAGGCTCACGGTTGGACAGACCCAAACTGGAGTGTACAAGGCTAAACTAACGAGCCCAAAAGACGCAACATCAAAATAATCTTCAGCCCAACAATCTCCCCCTTTGCGTCAATTTGGAGCGAGACCTTCACTTTTTACTTGGGCCGGCAGCTGAAGCTGGTACCTTCTTCTTCACGGTATTAAACAGACATTTGGTTATGGAGAGGATGGTCTGTCTAAACCGGATGTACCAATTGATCATATCATTGAAGTACTTGATGTCATCAGCCGAGTTCTCTTTACACCGCTTGATAATTGATAAGACGTGCTCCAAGCAAGCTGTGGTGTAAAGGTGCTTATCAGCTAAAGCGAAGAGACATTTCTGTCCTTCGGCTCTAGTGAGCATTACTGAGTTTCGCCTCGAATCAATCTTGCCCATTTGCATTTGGTTTAGATCACTGGCCGATCCCACAGGTGCTATCTTCGGTTTCTTCTTAAAAACTGTGGCGACCTCCTGATCCATTAGGGCAACCTCCATGATATAGCAGGCCAACATCCTTTTGACGTGGTCTATGATGGGACCATATTCGGCTTCATCTGTCAGAAGGATATTGTACAGGACTATCCAGTCATGAGGATTTAGATTTCGCAGATCTGCCAGGGAGATAAGATGAGCAGTTCTTGCTGATCCACGAATGAGCTTGAACTTAACGTTTGTGAATCTCCCCACGACATAAGGCTTCAGCACCCGAACGTTAACAATCTTCTGGGCGCTCCAGGTGAGGTATTGAGGGCGAGCAGCCTCCAGATAAAAGTCAATGAGCTCCCTGTCAAGCTCATCGTTCGGATGCGGGACTTCGAATATGTTAGAGAAGGCGTGGAAGATGAACGCCTTTCGAGTCAGCGGCATATCAAACTGTGAATCGATAGTGTTGTTGCAGTCGAATGATATAACCGGCTCGAGCCATAATATGCTTGGAGTTTCTATGGCCTCTTTTATCATACGATCCCTGGTCCAGGCAGGGAAGAGCATCTTTCGGCTCTCAAGGAGATCGTGGGCTTCTTTTTGCTTGCGTTCGGCTTCTTCAGCGTCACGCGCCACACGACTGGCATCGTCTTCAGCATTGCGACTGTTCTTTCTTTTTAACATGTCAGCAATGGTCTCCTTGTCTTCATCTTCATCTTCATCATCATCTCCTCCCTCAGCTATGTTTTTGCCCTTGTTCTTCACACCCGAACCCGAAACATGACCGGTTGAGGGTGGTTCGGTTGTGTGAGTAGCTTTGGAGGAAGGAGGTGGTTTCGATCCGGTTTGCTCATCTCCCCCTTGTTTCGGAATGGACACGAAACTCGGTAGGCCTTCAATTTTGCTTAGAAGATCCATGGCCGGAGAGAGCTTTTCAGCGAGGGTACGCCTCACCGAATGGTTTAGGATGGGGTCGTGTGCTTCCAGGATGTTTGATAATACTGCGTAGACATCCGAAACACACGTTTTGATCACTTCCCGTTTGGATCGAAGAGCTTCCAGTTGTTCTTGAGAATTGGATAGTTGTGTGCTCTTGACCTTTAGGGCGGTTGTTTTACTCGCCAAGACGTCCATCAGAGAATTCTCAGCTGCAAGATCCTCTTGTAGCTTAGCTAGGCGGGCATCGATGGAGGCACGTAGTGCCGAGTTGTCGTCGCTGATATGTTGGCGGAGGGTAGCGAACGAAGTCAACTCCGTCGAGACGAACTTGGCCAATTGCTGAACAATCGGTTCCAGAGTTGTCTTGGTGGCGTTGGCGCTTTCCTGCAAGGACTTCAGCAGGACAGAAGCGTCGGAGAATAGTTTATCGACTTTTTCGGTCGCTGCCTCACAGGCTCTGGTGGAGGCATCAATCGCAGCAGTTGCTGAGGCCTCCGAATCGTGTTGAGCCCTGGAGAAGGCGTCAACAATCTTCTGAAGGGCAGCTTCAGACAGAGATGACTGTTGGTTGGAAGAGGAGGCGAGAAGTAGATCAACCTTCTCGTGAAGCTCTTTGAGATGCTTCTTTGTCACTGGAGCATCATCCTCCTCATCACTCTAAACTTGAAACGGACTATAGTAGACCGAATTGAAGTTCATGTGATCACCACCAAGGTATTGGTTTTCGCCATCGGAGGCGTCTTCTGGAGATGGAGGGGGTGGTGAAGCTGGGGGTGTTGCGGGCTTTGTGGGTTCAGGTTGAGTGGGTGTGGTATTAGTTTCGGGTGGTGATTGTGTATGGGTAGGTTCGGTTGTATGGGTTTGAGTTTGTGGTTCGGTTACAGGTGGGGTTTCGGTAACTGGTGGTGTTTCGGTTGAGGTGGTGAAAATAGGTGGTGGTATAGGGAAAGATGTTGGTGGAATAGTAGGGTTTATGGTGAGAATGGAAATAGGAATGGTTGGTGGAGGTGAAGGAACTGGGGATTGATGAAGTTCCATCTCTGGGGTTGGGGATCGAGGTGGTGTGTTGCCTCGTTGAGGAGATTCGTCTCCTTGAGATCCGTCAGAGTCCGAACTTCCACCCTCATATTCGCTTGAAGAAGAGGGAATAGTAAGCTTTCGCTTCGGTTGTGTCTTCCTCCTCTTCGGCTGTGGGGACGGAGCAGCCTTCGGTTGTTTCCTCTTTTAGGGAGAAGGTCCCTTTGGAGCTTTGGACACTTGCTTCCCTTTGTCACCCTTTTTGCCCCTGTTGGTCGGTTTGTCAGCATCATGGATCGATCTGAGCATATCCGGTGTCAGTTCCCTGGGACCAGTTGGCCTAAACTCCTTGATCGTCCTGATCAGTCTGCTGTCCGAGGACACATCTGCATACATTGTCTCCGGGATGGAGCCAATGAAGGAAAATTCCGATGCATCTGATACGATGATCTTCTTGGTATGGAACGTACCAATAGAAGACATCGATGCACCATCAGCAGTTGGAACATTAAACTTGTCCATGGCCCATCGTGTAATCAAGATCCAGAACCGGGCCAACGACACTTCCGAGTGTCGGGATGAGGAAGAGAGGCTCTGAATGAGCTGTTGCCATAGGACAAACCCATAGTCCAGATTTATCCCGTTGTACACCCCATACATTATCGATAGGAAAAGACGACTAGCACCGTCAGATCCTGAGCTCCTCTCTGACAGGCCTTTGAAAAGAACTGTAAATAAACCATTCCACTGGGGCGGTAGGCAAGACTTTTTGAACTTGGTGACAGAGGTGAGGACCTCTGTGTATCCCATGTTGTAAAACATGTTATACAGCATCCCAACCGGAATCGTCTCCGGGTTAACTCGCGATGGGTCAGCAGCAAACCCTAGCATAGTGCAGAAACGGGGGCGAGAAATGGAAGTCTTGTGTTCTGCAACTTCAAAGAATACCCGGTCGACTGCCTTGTCCTAGTAAGCAGTCGCATAGACCTGTGATAAAGCCACCATAGGCACAGTTTCAATTCTGGACAGTGCAGGTGCAAGCTGGGAGTACTTTAGGCATTCTATGACCGGCGACATGTAGGAATCATACGCCAGTGGGTTAAGATCAATGACTAGGCATTGCTGAGGACGGATGGGAAGAATCTGAGAAGTTGCATGAACAGAAGAAGATTCAGCCATTGTTGCAGGTTTGGAGAAGAAGATGAACGGGAGAGTGTTTGGGAGTATTTGTGCTTTGGGAATTATGGAGGCAGTAAAGAGGTAAAAGGTTTTGGGGACTGCCTTTTATAGTGAGGGATTGGAGAGAGAAAGATCGTTTCATATCTTCTATGCGATGATCACGTAGGAGAGAGATTGTCAGAATCCTAGGATCACGCTACCCAACAAGCGCCGTTTCAGAAGAAAATCGCTTCAAATCCGCACGCGCCATTAATTGCCAGAGAGATGACGCTTGGATTTCGCACACACGTCCATAAGTGTCAGTAAAAGCGCGGCCGTTTCAAATTCACACGCGCCTTCCTTTTTACCGTCGTTTGAATTTCTATCCATTTAACTCCCGCTGAGTCAGCAACCTTTCGTCTGATCCCTTTTAAACGGCATCTTTTTGAATTAAACACACACGTGGATTATTTCTGACCACAGCACCATAATTACAGCCTGTAAATAATTAGTAACGGAATTTTGGAAAATCATGGATTTTCGTGCAAAGAGTGTAAAAGAAAAAGAAATAAAGCTACTCTTTTAAGGATATTCTGTGATGTCAATAATGACACGAAACTGATGATCCCGGGCACGAATCTCTTCCTTCAAGGTCAAGAGAGACCTCAAAGTGTTAGTGTGGAATCCCGTTGAATTACGATCAAACACTTGTTAATAAATGTTGAAAGGCTTCTTTTTATTTAGGCTAATTAATGGTGGTTTCGCTTTGATTCATCAATTCTATTCTTGAAATAAGAAAGAAAGTGAACAAAGTACTTGTGAGACCGGTGTGGTCTGTTGAACAAGTAGGTAGGAATTTATTTTGTAGTGGCTTGGATTAATATAAAATCTCAGAAAAATAAAAAATGGATCCCATGGGAAGAAATGTTATGGTGTGTAACAATTTCATAGGAATCACTCAAAAGAAAATTGGAGATTTTATAAGGGTACATTCGTTAATTCTTTGGTGAAAGCTTGAACAAATTAATTGTTCACCGTCAATTCTTTGGTGTTGAATTTTGGGTTTCACTCAGCTCGTAGTGGCACGAAACTAAGATCATAAACACAGATGTTGTGTAACCATAAACCTCAGTGGTAGTTGCTGAGAGTCTCAAGGGTTACGTTGATGAAACGAATGTAATGGAGAAGTGTAATGGGGATGGTGTAAGAAAACATGGTACCTCTGTTGCGAAAATAAGGACCAAGCAGGAAACTCTTAACTCATGTGAGAAGAGAGTGAGGTAGCTCACGATTAGAATAAATGTGTTAGCCTTATTGGGAAGACAAGGTTTGTGTATACCAGGTCATGAAGGCTATTATTCAAAATCTTATGAGGCTTGGGACGCATACAGCAACATGCTTCTAGGGACACTTAAGTAATTCATCAATGATATCCCCATAGTCAAACAAGAAAAAGTAAAAAAAAATATTTTTGGAGTTTTTGAAAATTAAAAAATAAAAGAAGTTAAAAAAAATAAAAAAGAAAAAAATAAGACGTAAAAAAAAACTTTTGGGAAAAAATTGAAAATCCGAACCCGAACGTTCGGTTGATTTCGGTTAGGAAAAAGTTGAAAAACCGAACCCGAGCGTTCGGTTGGTCTCGGTTTCAGAGAATTTTTGAAAAACCGAACCCGAGCGTTCGGTTGGTTTCGGTTTAGGAAAATTTTGAAAAACCGAACCTGAACCTTCGGTTGGTTTCGGTTCAACAAAATTTTGGAAAACCGAACCCGAACCTTCGGTAGGTTTCGGTTTTGGAAAATTTTAAGAAACCAAGGATTTTAGACATGCAATTTGGAAAAACTTTTTACACAAAGAAAAACCATTTTGGACAAGAAATATACAAAAGAGAAAAACTACCTTTGAAGTAATGAGCGAGTCAGATGGTTGAACCGAACCTGAACGTTCAGTTGGTTTCGCTTCTTACATTTGAAGTTGAGAGGTAGTGTGAGGTACTGACTCTGATTCCATCATACCTAGCCCTTGCAAGATTTTATTGAATGATGCTTCAGGAAGAGCTTTGGTAAAGACGTCAGCCAGTTGATGAGTGGTTCTTACGAAGTGAACTTCGACATTACCATCTTCCACATGATCTTTGATGAAGTGATACCTCAGTGCTATGTGTTTGGTTTTAGAGTGTTGCACTGGGTTATGACAGATCCTAATTGCACTTTCAGAGTCACAATATAGTGGGATCTTCTTCATATTGAGTCCATAGTCTCGACGTTGACTCTGGATCCAAATTACTTGTGATGTGCTGGATGCCGCGGCAATGTATTCCGCTTCGGCACTTTCAGAGTCACACATGTTTGTTTCTTGGATTGCCAGCTGACCAACTTCCCGTCAAGGAATTGACAGCCACCAGTTGTGCTTTTTCTGTCAAGTCCACATCCTCCAAGGTCAGCATCAGAATAGGCTTGAACGAAGAAGCCTGAGTTGGATGGATACCATAGACCTAAGGAGGTGGTTCGCTTTAGATAGCGTAAGATGTTCTTTACTGCTAGCATGTGAGGTTCGCGTGGGTTAGCCTGAAATCGAGCATAATAACACACATAAAACATGATATCAGGCCTGCTAGCAGTTAGATACATCAGTGAGCCTATCATTTGACGATAGAGCGTGATATCGACAGCCGGTTTGTCTAGTGAAGGGGTAAGCTTGGTGCCGAATGCCATTGGAACTTTTACTTTTGAGTCTCCCATCATTCCAAACTTCGCTAGGAGAGTCTTCGTGTAAGCTTCCTGATTGATGAAGATGCCTTCGGGTCTCCATCAACTTTCTGAATTCAGCTGTTAAGCTGGGATTCGTGGAGCCAAAGATCATATCATCGACATAAATTTGAACTATCATAAGGTGGTTACCTTCCTTTTTGCGAAAGAAGGTTGGGTCAACCGAACCTTGTTTAAATTTGGACATCTTTAAAAATTTTGTAAGCGTTTCATACCAGGCTCTCGGAGCTTGTTTGAGGCCGTACACAGCTTTATCCAGAATATAGCAATGATTTGGATACTTTTCGTTGACGAACCCAGGAGGTTGTTCCACAAACACAGTTTCTTCGAGTTCTCCATTGAGAAATGCACACTTGATGTCCATTTGGAAAATCTCAAAGTTTTTGTGAGCAGCATAGGCCAGAAATATCCTAACAGATTCTAGCCTAGCTACTGGAGCGAACGTCTCTTCGTAATCTATTCCTTCCTCCTGACAGTATCCCTTTACAACCAGACGAGCCTTGTTCCTTATTACATTACCTTCCTTATCCATTTTGTTTCTAAAGACCCATTTGAGACCAACAACCGAAGCATCTGGAGGAGTTGGAATGAGGCGCCAGACTTTATTCCTTTCAAATTCATTCAGTTCGTCTTGCATTGCTTGAACCCAATCAGAGTGATCGAGGGCAGTGTTAACTGTCTTCGGTTCAACTTTCGATACGAATGAGTTAAACATATAAAACTCAACCATTGAAAATAAGGATGTCTGTTTTGCCTTCAGTTGTGATCGGGTCAGAACCTTTTCAGATACATCACCAACTACTTGAGAGATAGGATGATCTCTGGTCCATTTGATAAGAGGAGGGTAATTCGGATCAAAGGTTGGGTCTAGTTCAGCATGAATCATCTCTTCTGGCTCAGATTGGCTATCGTAATCAAGCGTCATATCAACATGCTCCCCCTCAATTGATGAGCTTTGAGAAACATGAGGTTCAGGGGTTTCTTGTGGTGCTGGACATTCAGGCGTTGAAGGACTTTCGGTTGGAGAGGTACCTTCGGTTGGAGAAGCACCTTCAGTTGGCTCCCCCTGGACTTGCGAGCTTGGCTCCCCCTCGATTGAAGCATTGTTGGATGGAGAGTCATCAGTGAGCGATTCTCCTTCATGCATTCTTCTTGCAGCATCTTCGACAATCTGCTTCATATGATCAACTTTGTTGTCAGCTGCACCTGCTTCTGAGAGAGAAGCTTTTTCCGGTTCGTCAAAGAGTTCCAGAAATTTCTCATATAAGTTGGCGAAAGAGACTGTGACTTGGCCAGTTTGAGGAAAGATTTCCCCAGCAGTGTCTTCTTTGGCCTGTAGCTTCTTGACATAGTTATCGTCAAAGGTCACATAGTATGTCTCTTCAATCTTTCTTGAACGCTTGTTTAGGACCCTGTACGCCTTGGATGTGAGCGAGTAACCCAGAAAAATTCCCTCGTCGGCTTTAACATCAAACTTGTTGCGGTGTTCTTTAGAGTTAAAGATGAAACACCTTGAGCCGAACACATGGAAAAATTTCACGTTGGTCTTTCTGTTGTTTAGTATCTCATATGGTGTGAGCGTGAATCGCTTGTTGAGATAGGACCTATTCTGTGTAAAACAAGCAGCAGAAATAGCGTCAGCCCAAAAATAAAGAGGTAAGGAAGCGAAACTTAGCATAGTTCGAGCAGCTTCACACAACGATCGGTTTCGTCTTTCGACTATTCCGTTCTGTTGTGGTGTGTAGGGAGCTGAGAAATTATGACTAATTCCCTTTTCTGCAAGAAACTCTTCAAACTCCCTATTCTTGAATTCAAGACCATTGTCGCTCCTGATGTTGCGAACAAGCTTCTTGAGCTGTACTTCAATTTGCTTGATAAACACTTTCAGCTTTTGAGTCGCTTCAGATTTGAGCTTTAGAAAGAACACCCATGTAAATCTTGAAAAGTCAGCAACAATAACAAGAATATGCTTGCTACCACCGATTCTTTCGATAGATGAAGGACCACACAAATCGATATGAAGTAATTCGAGTGGTTCAACAACTTTTGTGTTGATTACAGATGGGTGACTTTGACGACTCTGCTTCCCCATTTCGCATGCAGCACACAAATGCTCTCTGTCGAACTTGAGCAATGGAAGACCCCTAACGTGACCTCCAGTGACAAGTCGGTTGATATCTTTAAAGTTGAGATGAGAGAGTCTTCGGTGCCACAACCAGCTTTCGTCGGATTGAGCTTTAGATAACAGGCATATGGCTGGGTTTCCTTTTATAGGTTTCATGTTTAGAGGAAACATTTCACCCTTTCGCTCTGACTTGACAATCACTTTCTTTGTCTTTTTCTCTATGATTTCAGAACCTTCATCATCAAATGAGACTTTGAGACATGTACCTCCAACAAGCTGAGATACACTGATGAGGTGGTGTTGTAGTCCTTCCACATAGGCAACCTTCCTTATTGTAAAGTCACCATTTGTTATCATCCCGTATCCCTTTATGGTGCCGAAAGAATTATTTCCAAACTTGACGTTGCCACCATTTGCAAGAGATCTGTATTCCCTGAGCTCCTCTTTCCTCCCTGTCATGTGACGTGAGCAGCCACTATCGATGTACCATTCTTCGTCGAACTGCTCGTCACTTATAACCTGCAAAAATTAAGCAGATTTAGGAACCCAAAGTTTCTTGGGTCCACGTGAGCTTTTCATGGGAACAGGAACAGTAAGAGAGATGTCAACTAGATATGTTCGTTTTATAAGAGTTGTTTCATCTTTCTTTTTAATTGTAAACACTTTTATCTTATTAGGATTGGATGTGTTTGGTTTGGACTCTGGTTTAGATTCATTGATCTTCTGTTTGCACTTTTGTTCAGCGGATGGATGAGATTTTTGAGAACTAACAGAATTAGCTTTAGAGCTAGATGGAGAAGAATTGGTGGAAGTAGAAGAATCAGAAGAATTAGAAGAAGGTGGTTCAGTTGATGAATTGGAAGAAGTAGAAGAAGTGGGTTTAGATGGAGAAGATTTCTTGGCTGTAGACTCTAGGTGATCCTTTTGCTTTTGATCATAGGAAGGACTGACCTTAGAGTTTTGATCCTTTTTGACTTCAGAACCGAACCTTTGCTTTCGGTTGGAATCGTCTTTTGATCCGAACCTTGGCTTTCGGTTGAAGTCTTTCTCAGAACCGAACGTATGCTTTCGGTTGGTGTTTGCTTGTGAACCGAACCTTGGCTTTCGGTTGAAGTCTTTCTCAGAACCGAACGTATGCTTTCGGTTGGTGTTTGCTTGTGAACCGAACCTTGGCTTTCTTACAGGAATGTTTTCATGCTTCAGATTCTTGTCTTGGTGTGAGTAGTATGCCTTCTGGGAGTGCCAGAATTGTTTCCTTTCAGAAAGGTTTTTCCTGTATCTTTGGTTCCTTTCTATCTTCTTATTCCTCATCTGCTTAGGTTGATGATGAACGTTCGCTTTCGTTTTTGTTGTCTCCTAGGCTGGTTCCTTTTGAACTTCAGGAGTTTTACTTTGAGCCGAGGGAGCAGAGGGAATATCCGAAGAAGATCCAGTTTGCACTGAGGGAGTAGAAGGAATGTCTGAAGAAGTTCCACTTTGAGCTGTTGGAGTAGAGGGAGCGTCTTCTTTTGTCGAACTTTCATCCCCTTGAGGAATGTTTTTCGTACCACTGGTGCTAGGCTCATTGAAGTTATCCGGCTTATTCAAGGGTTCAGGTATGTATCTTCCTTTACTCATCCAAGAGGTTCTTTCCGATAAGCCAACAGTTTCGTTTGCATTATCTATTGGAGCTTCCCAGAAGTACTCATCACAGCCATCAGCATTGTCTTCGTTCACAATAGCTGTGAGTTCGGCTGTTTGATGTTCGGTTACTCCAGTCACCTTGTATACTTGATTCGGAGTGGTCCTGACCTTTTGATACACAACCGCTTTCTCTACTAATTTCGAGGACTTTTGTTGGGACAATCGAGCGAACTCCACAGAATTTTCAGAAATTAGATTTTTGTGGTTTTCAGGTTCGCTTTTAACAAATTTTGAGCAGTCAACCGTGTCCTCTACAGAAATTTCACTCATGTTATCGTCCTCGTTAAGCTCAGATGAATTTTCAACATCGATTTTGTTTTCTGAGCTTACATTGGCGTTTAAAGAATCAAATTTTTGCATGGTTTCGGTTCTCAGTTTGAGTCTGTCATTTTCATCCAAAAGATTTTTGAGCATGTCCTTGTGGTCCTTGGATTTAATGAAGGGCTCAATTTTGTCCAGTCCATACATATAGGTCGGATTGACATCATCAGACGATATCATACTCTCACAATTGTAGGCTTCGGCATCGATTTCATCCTCCTTAAACTCTAGGAAGGGCAAAATCATGCGATGGATCTTTTGGCCTATTTCACAATCTAGGTGAAGCTGAGTAATATTAGAATATAGACGTTTAGCAATTAAACAAAAAACATTCCGTTGTTTCAACAATTTTAAATTGTCTCTTTGCAAATAAATGTTTTCGTCTTTAACTTTAACTAATTCCGACTCTTTTAACTCGATCCACATTCTCCGCTCCTCACTCTTCGACGCCACCCTGCTTAATTGATCAGTCAGGTTAGAATTGGTGACTCGAGTTTGAGTTAAGCTACTATCTAAATGAGAAATTCTTGTATTAACATTTTTTAGTTCTTTCTCATATGAAGATGGTGGTACTTTAGATGAAATAAAAACAGATTGTACCTTCTTTATCAGTTCATCAAGCTCATTGAACTACTGGCTGAGTGGTTTGGCCGTAAAGCACATATCCTCCTGTACCTTCGGTCCATTGCTTCCTCCATCGGTGTTGTATCCCCTCATTTGAGATACGTCAGTCACCATGAAGCATTTTCCTCCACTGCTTTCCTCCTTAGCCACATATGCCTTTCCATGGGTAGGCTTCCTCACTTCTTCGTCTTCTGAGTCGGTAGACCAAACTTCTGTGCTACCGAACTCATCGTCATTAACCGAACCCTGCACAATAAGAGCATTAATAGAAGGGTTAGAGGTAGACTTCTTCTTTCTCAACTCATCCAGTCTCTTCTGCAGCACAGCTTCCTCATCATTTCCATCGTCCTTTTTAGCCATCTTCTTAAGGACACAGTCCTTAGCATAGTGGTTTTTGCCACCACAGTAGAAGCAGCTTACACCGGAATCGCCGTCCACTTTCGGTTCCTTTTTGGGCTCCTCAGCCTTCGGTTCATTGTTCACCTTTTCAGAGCTGTAACTCCCCTGCCAGTTTCAGTTTTTGTTGCTGGGGAATCTCTTCTTTATGAATCTCTTAGGATTGGACACCATCATGGCATAATCCTCAGACGTGAGGTCATACTCCTCCAGGTTGAGGTCTTCATCCTCCATTACAGCTTTACTTTTGGTTAGGAGGGCCAACGAACCAAGACTAGAAATGACATCCTTTTCTTGTACCACAATCTTCTCTTGGGACTTTAGAATACCCACCAGTTTCGCCAAAGAGTATGATTTAAACTGCTCATGGGCTTTGACTGTGGAAACCACTGCTCTCCATTCTGACCTCAGTCCATTCAAGAAAGTAACCTTCTGTTCGATAAGCTTCCTTTCAATATCGCGTTTGATCATCTTGCTGAGAAGATGATTGAAGCGATCAAACGTCTGGGTCACGGTTTCTTCGGCCCCTTGCCTGAATTCTCCAAACTCAGACAGAAGCAAAGTTTGGATAGAATGTTCAAGATCCTCGTCTGTAGAATATAGTTCACGAAGTCTATCCCAAACTTCCTTCGCCGTCGTGCATGAGCTGACCAATCTGAATGTGTCGGACTGAAGAGCGAATCTGATCAACCTTAACGCCTTAATATTGCACTGGAATTTGTCTTTTTCATCTTGTGCAATGTCCTTCACGTCCTTTAGCAGATCATTGTATTCCTTTTGTGTCTTAATGATTCTAGATGTAGCAGAATGAGAAAACGGTCCATTGATGATGGCTTCCCATATGAGGTACCCATTATCCTTCGATCCAATCACGTAGTCTTCAAAGTGATGCGCCCATACTTCATAGTCATGGGTGTATAAGATTGGAATCTTTGTCGTCGAACCGATGCTGTTGGAAATATTAATAGGGTTTGATTGCGTCGCGTCCATTATGATCGTAAAAACCTGTTCAAAGATCAGACTTGTAATAAAGCAGATTAGGGCAAAACAATAAATATCAAGATACGTCAATAAAGAGATGACGGCTCAATAAATATCGATAGTTGCGGAAAAACCCTAATGGAAATCTTTTTCACAGAAAAGATGTGTATCGATTACACAGCCTCCTGCTCTGATACCAATTGAAGCGATTAAAAACCTTTAATCTATGAAGATCGATTAGATCTTGAACAAGTATATGAATTTCAAACAGTAAGAACGCAATAATAAGAACAAGAAAAGATTGAATCAAACGTGTCGAATGATTAAACAAAATCCTCAGAAGAGCTCGATTAAGAACATTAACTGTAGAGGATTAGAAGATTACAAGAACGATTAAAGAAAACTGTTGTACTCTAGATGAATCGCTATATCGATAATCTCTATAATCGTTAACCTAATATGCATGCAAGCATTAACTTATATACAATACATAAAAGGCTCACGGTCGGACAGGCCCAAACCGGAGTGTACAAGGCTAAACTAACGAGCCCAAAAGACGCAACATCAAAATAATCTTCATCCCAACAAAAGTCGTACGAGTTTTCTGTAGCTTGCGAGGAGTTCTGAATGAACTAAGGCGGTAGGTCGGTAAGACCTAGAATTTGGCGAAAGACTGTCGGCATCTCAGGCGTCGATAAATGCTCAGCGGTTTTAACAAATTGAAAGAGTGCTCAAAGTTTCTCACGTTACTAACAATGTGTCATAGAAATTTGACTCTTTAATTTCAAAACTCGCGCCTAGAGAACTTCGCTAAAGTTCCTCTGTAGGAATGTTACCATGGGTTTTCTTCTTATTACGAGGGTAGATAAGTAAGTCATTACATGGAGAAATGACGAACTGATCCCAGTAAGAAAGACGTACCCTATTCGTTTAGCTCATGAAAACTATGGGCGTATTGGTCCTATCCGAAAGGTATCACTACGGACTTGAAGTGTCCACATTGAGTTCAGGAGATAATCTTCCGGACATCTTTCTCTAACACTCGAACGGGTGATATTCGGATTTCAGATCCATTCCTGGAAGTAGTTTCCTTCCTTGCGTTTGCTCAACCATTTTGTCTATGCGAGGCAGAGATAACGCTTTCTATGAAAATTTTGACGAAGTCCTCGATATCCGAGGCACATACGATGCGATCCGTCGATCTCTGGAAGAATATGACCGGGGTTCTCTAGGGTGAGAAACCCAGTCTTCTACTTCTAATTCTGTGTGGTTCGCTTAGTCGTTTGCACTGTTCTGGTATCTCCGTGGGTGTTTAAACTTTAGGGTGATCTTTTTACGGAAGTCATACTGGGTTCTATGTTTGTTCGCATGGCGATGCGATTACTCGTATACTTAGGCAGTTCTTCGTCCTGAAGTCCATTTTAGAATTCATACTGGGCTTCATGATCACAATCTCGTGTATATGAGTCGTATATAATTAAGATTGAAAAGGTAGTCGAATAACTGATTCTTCCTTACCCTCACATCCCAATGAGGAAAAGAGTTAAGGCGAAATCATTAATTCTAAACCTGTAGAACCTTGATTATATAACACTCTTATGTATACATTCCTCAGTGATAGGTCATCCGCATGAATTTCTGGATTGAACTTGACGTACTGCACGAGTGGTACTTCGAGGATTTCTTCGGAAAGAGAATAACTAAGAGGTACTCCTGGCATGAGTACTTCGGTGTTCTGATATGACGGCTTCGCTGGAAAAGTGATTTAGAAGAAAGAGATGTACGTATGAAGCTGTTTTCATGAGGATCAAATTTAATCGGGTCGTATGATAATGTCAGAATCATACAGAAACTTAAAGACATTTGATTTGAACATAAAACGTTTACAGACAAAAACAACCGTGCAACCATGAACAGAGTTACAGTATTTTAGATTTACTACAAGACTATTGCTGCGAATAAGATATACTACAAAAGACAAGTATACGCAGCACGAGAATTCCTATACATACAGGATCTCGAAAAAGGTAAGACTCTAGTTGCACTAGTCCTGGATAACTTATAAGTCTATTACAACGAAACGCCTAAATTACATTTAACGTGGTTCCGGAGCAGGCTCTCCTGCAGCTGTGATCCTAAGAATCTTCCCGTATGCGCCAGAGTTCTGCGTTATCGGGCAATCCTTCTGGAGGTGTCCAATTTCACCGCATTGGTGACATATGTGGACAGCACCCACATTGGTGGTGGAAGTGAAACGTCGAGTAGGAGTTATGGGGACGCGGGTTCTTTCCTTTTTCGGGCAATCTCTTTTATAGTGCCCAAACTCACCACAATGATAGCAAGTCTGGTTCCCATCGGCGTTGGGCGAATTGTTGATCGGTCTTGATAGACTCTTTCGGTAACGTTTGGTGTGCCTCTTTTTGTTGCAGTTGGAGCACTGCTTCCCCCGACAAGGTCCAAGGTGGTGATAATTACATTTTATGCAATTTGGAGGATTTCCAGCATATTGTCGGGCTGGGTTAGGGACAACTGGTATTTCCGAAGGGATGGTAGTAGGAGGTACAGATGTCGTAGTTGTGAAGATCGTTACCCGTGGTTGTTTCTTGTTCGTTCCCTTACGCGATTTGTCCTTTTTTCTATCCCAAAACTTCCGTTTGTTACTCTTCGTCTCGGAACTCGGGGTGTCGTGGTAGTTTGCTGCTCGTTGCGGTGTTTGATTGTTACTCGGATTGGAATTGTTGTTAATAATCCCGCTAACATTCGCATTGTTAGCGTTAAGGTGGGTCAGAAAAGCTGACACGGCAGCCGAGACTGCAGCTTGAACGGTAGCTGCATCAATCTGGAGGGTTGGTGCTTGGTTGATGGGTTGCTCGTCTTTCTTTGGCGACATGATTCTGTTTCACGGAAAGAAAATGAATTTGTGAGCGATCATGGTTGAACCTAGACTTAATTTGACTGTTTAAGAAAAGAATAGAAGTATGTTCTCGTGAGTTTGACCTACATCCCTATGATGCAGTCCTAGTAATGAGTAGAAGTAAGTTTGTAGAATGGTCTCAAGACGTTCGACATTCGAGCTGAGGTATCGGGGTTGGTGAATAACAAGATCCGACCACTGAAAGAGACTTCGAAATGTCTCTGGAGATAAATCACCATAGTCCAATGACTTGACTAAAGCATGTTTCAGATAGACTCCAATGAAGGTATGATTAAGAGTACTTGAATGAAGAATGACACAGAAGTTAGCCGGCTGTCAATATCCTTGATATTCACGATGTAAAGATTTAGGAAAAATGACCTTGTAAAGGTCTTACATCATATTCACAAAAGATTGTTCCTGACAGCATAAAGACCTAACTAAAGTACTTACGGTACAAGATAATTTCATAGAAAATGCCACATTAGGCATAGACAGAAAAATACGATTCCTCTTTATAAGGAAATAAAGTAAAGCGTTTACTACTGGCGACGGTCATCCCTCTGGTGAACTCTTAGTTCAGCCAATTGACGTTCCATGTCACGTAGGTGTCTTTCGCACACCATCTGGTGTACTCGGAGCCCTATGACTTAGGCTCGCGATTCAGCCAGTGCTTATAGCAGGGTTTCATGGTTTCTCTCTGATCCCTCGTGAGCATCTTCTAGATGAATGGTGTGGAGGGTATGCATTCTAGCATAGGCGACTACTTCTGTAATCTGATGTAGGGTTGTCCTGCCTTGAATCTCATTTCAGGCCACTTAGCGGACCAAGATTGGCAAGACTATATCTGCTAAGCCCTCATTGCTCAAGTCGTAAAAGCTTCGGTCGCCATCAAATAGCATAGACTGATCTTGTCCTTGGCTCCATATTTCCAAGCATTCCACTCACTCAGGGTCGGGCCATGAAAAAGCCGGACGAGGGTTAGGAATCGGAAAGGAGCTGCTTGGGGTAGGTTCTCAACCTCTGGTTCGGAGTTAGCATTGTACGAAAGCTCTTCATCATGGTGATCATTCAAGGAGATAGGATGATCATTCTCTGGTTCTTCTCCAAACCAACCAGCTATGACTTCATTCGGAAGATACAGGTTGTCAAGGGGATGGAGTCCAGCTATGATTTCTATGCGAGAATTTAGGGTAAGAGGATAATTATTAGACGAACTATCTAGATAATTATTTAGAAAACCTTCATTAGTTTCATCGCTATTTGTGAAGTGCATACTAGCTATGTGCAATCTAAACACGATAGACCTTCGAATAAGTGACCTTAATTCCAAATTCACACAGAATAGGGGTAAGGCAAAATTATCGCAGATTCTAAGTCTATAACATCCTAATTACATATAGCCTTAGTGTATCCACTTAGCAACTATCAACTTAGTAATGAAGATCCCGTTTTAATTTCTCAAGTATAAAGTACTTATAGTAACACCAAATACTCCTATAGTATTTTAAATTTTAATGTTATGTTCTATTGTTCTCATTGTGTTAGGGTTGGTAAGATTTTAGCATTGTTGCAACCACACAATTAAACTTAGGCACATGCTAGTCAACCCTCGGATAATATAGGCGATCAGACTATATCTTCCCAGTTTTAACCATATGTCTCTAAGTCCACTTGTGTTGTCCAACAATCGTAATTCTTTTGTACTGTCCTAGTGACACTGATTTTAGTATAAATGCAGCACGTATACTTTATTAAATATTTTATTATTTAAAGTATAAACTCTTGGTCAGAGTATTTTTAATCCCTTATGTATTTATAGTTAGTATATCTTTTATGGGTTGATATACTTAATTCACTATAAACAATGCTCTGATACCAATCTGTCACACCCCAAAACTGAGAACGGCAGAAACGTTCTGGGGCGGAGGATGTCATGTATAATATCAACAAAAATGTAAAGTAGTAAACAAGCAACAACATCATCCATTGCATTAATAATATAATTATTATACAAATGTGTTCTATCAAACTTTGATAAACACTAAAGCATAAATCAAAATGAAAGATAAGTCTTGAACAAGCTCCATCTTCCTTTCTCCTTGCATCGGTACCTGTCTATGATGACCTGAGGATACAAGTAATTTTGAAAGCGAGTGTCAGCTTTGAAGCTGGTGAGATCATAAGTATTTAGTGTCTTAATTTGTATGTAAGAATTTGTAAGTCTGTGTATTGTAAGAATTTGAAAGGGTATATGAATTGTAAGTGTTTGAAAAACCCTAGAATCCCTATGATTCCTTCTAGTATATGAAGGTGTCTTCTACCAAGACCTAACTGTTCTGTGTGTGTCTCTTGTAAGAGTAAGTATTTTCCAAAGTATAACTATCATTATAAGAAAATTGTATCCTTTGGTACTAGGATACCTAAATAAAATTCACCTCATTGGTTATGTGAATGAGTCACAAAATAAAGGTAATAATATAACTAACCTGAATATTACCCTTTGGTACTAGGGTAACTATCATTGTTAACTTTAAGACATCCGTAGACGTACTCTTACCTCTGTTGCTAACAACTGGGTATAGGAATAGTTAATCCCTTAATCGCATACCTGTAATGGTACCAACCGTTGACATCCGTGGATGTGCTTTTACCTCTGTAGCTAACAAAGATTCTAGGAATGGTCAATCCGACAATCATATCCTTTGGTACTAGGATAATAAATCCATTCTATCTCGTCAAATATGTGATTGTATCACAAGGTAAAGGTAAGAATGAGGATTTGATAACAGAGTCGATACATATAAAATGTAATCGGAGTCCTCCTGATATATCTATGCAAAAGTACTCCTATAAGTGTGATCATGTAAATATTATAGTAGAGTACTATAAGGTTCTACGTATGCTAGCTGTAATGTGTGTTCTCTCTATCTAGCAAGTATAGTAATGTAATCGTTCTACTATAGTTGTATATGTTCTCGTCCTAGTATAGTTGTATATGTAATGTACTGTAATGTTTTAGAAAGTATTGACTCATGAATGAACTGACTCATTGTATGATATCGCGTTCTAGTAATGGTTCTAGTATCTTCCTAAACTACCTATATGGTAGCTTACTAGTAATCTAAGTGGTACGTATGGACGTGGATGTATACCCTTGCTACCCAAGGGCATAGGAGGAACTGGAAGGACCTTTTATGAATTTATATGTACACATGATATATAAATAATATTTAAATGACCTTCGGACGAGTATCCGATATCCCACCAGACCACATCTCAAGGCGCGAAAAGGAAATAGGGTGGATAACCTTCCTAAGTCTTTTAAAAATTTCTTATATAACTATACATATAGAGCATGCAATTTATAATATAAAAGCATAAATAAGTTTTGTAAGACATTTGAAACATAAATATTATTTTAAGAAAAGATCGACTTGATGTCAATCTATAAAACAATTTGAAGGCATAGGTATGATAAAACAGTTTTGAGTATAAAGAAATATTTGTTTGAAACACAGTTGTAAATAAGTTTGAAAGGCAATGTACAGAGTAAGATGTAGAATGTAATAAGTAGTTTAAAACATATAAAATGTTTATAAAAATCATTTGAAGGAAACCTTTTGGGTAAAACGGCTAATGAGTAGCCAAATCTTTTGAATGCTGTATATTAATCACATGTGATTGATGTAATGACTAGCGTAATTCTATTTATTAATCGCATGTGATTGATATAATACTAGCATGATTCTACTTGTATCCCCCCCCCCATAAAACATTTAAAAGTAGTTTAAAGCATTAGTTAAGGGGTATGAACTCACCTTCAGTAAGTGACTGGAATTGAAAGGGCTGTTATCGTACGGAAGGATCGGACAAGTGCTTTGTGTCAAGTGAAGACTTAGACACACACAAAGGTCCTAATTACATATGAAAACATATGTATATAAATAATTAGTGATTATAACACTAATTATACAAGTAATAACCTTTAAGCGCGAGGAAAACACTTTTGGTCAAGTGCTAGGAGGCTAATGGGTTGCAACAAAGGAGTGCAATGCCCCTAATGGAAGTTTAAGGTCTAATGTCCATACTCATTGGAGTTTACGGCCCAGGGGAGTAAACTCCTGGCCGTAAACTCTCAACCAATGCTCTAAATGGTGCTTAGAATTTCTACAACTCTAGTGGGGAATTGTTTCTAGGCTATACAAGTGTTTAGGGCACCATATAGACTCCTTTGGGGAGTTGATGGCCCAAAGACCACTTTCCCTTGGAGTTTACGGCCGTAAACTCCCTTGGGAGGGTTATTATGATGCTTTCAAGTGTCCACCATTACTAGGAACAAATCTAGGCTTTAGTACTTGGCTTTAGGAGGGTTTATGGCACTAAATGGTACCATTATATGGAGTTTACGGCCTTGGAACCTTTTGGGCCGTTAACTCCCTCACACATGGGGTTCTAAATGTTTTAGCTAGTCCATAACTCATTCAGGTACATGCCCAAATTGTCTCTTGGCTTAAGGAAGGTGTTAGGGTGTCCTTTGACCCCTTTAAAGGTGTTTACGGCCCAAGAGTTTGTCTTGGCTGTAAACTCCTTTTTCCTTGTGATTTCTTGTGTTTGCTAGACTATAAACACTTTAGGGTACTTGTCCTAATTAAATCTTAAGCCTTAGGAAGTGTTTGAAAGGATTTTGGCACTTAAACTTGGAGTTTACGGCCTAAGGAGCTTCTTGGCCATAAACTCCCTTCTAGCCATGATTTCTAATGGTTTTGTTGGTATAAAGCATGAGTTTAAGGCTTCTAGGTTTTTGTTTAAGGCTAAAGGGAACATTAGGCACTCATTTGTGCCTACACTTGGAGTTTACGGCCCAAGAGATGTTCCTTGGCCGTAAACTCCTAAAACTAAATGTTCTAGATTGATTTCTAGCCCCTAATGCTCATACATAAAGTCCCTAACTAGATACCTAAGATGGAAATGAGACTAGGTAGCTTTTAGGCCTTGTTTTCGAGTTTACACCCCAAGAACGTTCTTGGGCTGTAAGCTCCCGGATCTTGTATTTTGGACATGTAAATAATGTTATTAAGCATATAACAAGTATTAAAACACATCTAGGAAAGTAGACTCACAATCTGGGATGAAAACCCGAAGATCCGTGAGAGAGAAATTGGCTTTTCTCTAATTGGAATTTAACTAATCAACCAATTTGGTTCAGAATTCTATTTATAGTCCTGAGATTTTTGGCAGAAAATATTTCTATTCTCGGAATGGATTCTAATGACCTAAAGTAATGGAATTACAGTGTTGCACAAAATCCTAGTGCATCCACTCTCCTAATATCTCCTTAGGTGTAAAACCCTGAAAACTGCCAAACTTATACCATAAGTCTGAATTTTCACTGTAATTGCTCTACTTCTATTGGATTGAAATGGTTTGATTAGAATGGGAATTTCGGGTTGTCACAGTGATAAATGACTTCGATAATACCAAGCTAATTTGCATGGTTATTCACACCTTGTTTGTGATCCTCGACATCCCAGTCACAAACTTGAAGGGCATAATCGAGATTAAAGATGCCATTGAAAAAGTTCAATGAATCACAAAGAATCTAGGAATTTCAATTCATTTAAAACCTAATGCTCTTTTTCGTTTTTCATGGTGGAAATTAGTAAATCGTCATTTACCTACTTTCAAATATTTTACAATTGGATAACGACATCCCTCTTTCAACTTGTAGAATATTGTGTTGGGTCCTAGCCTTAATATTTCATTTTGGGTGTTATAGTAAGGACTTAAATCAACTAACTTGAATTTCTCCCTTATAGATGTCTAGTTCTAACAACTCTGGTCTTCCCGAATCTTATGGAAAAATCTTCCCTCATGAAGATGATGTTCCCAGAAATCTTAATTCACTTCATCCACCTCCTCCAATAGTTCTTTCTAACCCATATGTTCGTCGACTTGAAAAGTTTAAGGTCACTCAAACCATATTGGCTAGCAAACACCAAGATGGAAGGTATGTGTGTGCACATGTCTTGGAGATGAAGTCACAAATTGACAGGCTGGGAATGTTAGGAGTCGTTGTGTCAAGGAAGTTGGTTGTTGACTTGGTTCTTCAATCACTTCCCGAGTCGTATGATCAGTTTGTTAAAGACCACTATATGACAGATCACGATGTGAACCTTATGGATCTTACCTATTTGTTAATTACTACTTAATCAACAATGATTTGGCACACTGGTAAAACAAATTTAATTGGAAGATCTACTTCCCAAACTTACATGGACATTGATAATGGCGACATTCGAAGTCCATAAAAGCTTTCTCTTCCCAATAGAAAGGGATTGGACATGGTCAAACCGTTTGACCAAATGGTAAGAGAAAGACTAAGTCTGTAATTGTACCGTGTCCCATTCCAGGAGAGCCTGTTTGTTTCTATTGCCAAGAAAAGGGATAATGGAAGCGAAGCTACCCTGACTACCTGAGAGATCTAGAATCAAATTATATAATCCTATTTCAGGTAAGCTCATTATCTAACTCTATTAAGTTCCCATTTATTGATTCTTATTACATGATGTAAAGTTACATTTTGATGTTTTGCAGAATCAAAAAGAAAGAAGGAAATAACATGCTGAGTCTGATCATGAAGAAGTGGATTTCGATCGCATGGTTTGATAATCAAAATTTTGTGCTACTACATAGGAGTTATGATAAATTGCTTAGAAATATGTAGTAACATAGTTTTCATTTATAATTTCATTATAATGACAAGTTTATCCGGATTTTTATACATAAAGAAAACATTTGATTTTATCTTATTTTATATTTCCTTGTGTATGGTTTCAAAGCACTCCATGGATGATGGTAATAGGCCCCTTTGATGAATTGTAGGTTAAAAGCCCAAGACTTGTCTTTTCCCTATAAATAGTCATGTATTATTCATTATTAGCGTTAAGAGTGAGGCAAAATGTAGCCGCCACGTGAGGTTTCTTATCTAGTGTTAGATTTTTTAGTCTATGCTGAAAGTGTAATTTATTCCTCCTGTTTTCAATAACTTGAGTGATCATTCAACCTAATCTTCATGTTTGTGTTTGTTCTTATTTTCTGCATCTTGTTCATCAAATCTCAATTAGGGTTTTAATCCTAACAAGTGGTATCAGAGCGGGTCTTTGAAGATCTATTGATTTTTGAAGTATCAATTCTTAATTTGATGATTTCCTACACAAGATTTTGAAGATTATTGTTGGTTTGACATCTTGGAATCAAGCTTTCTGTGCAAACAACTGTTCATGAAAAATTATGTGTTCTGTACTGTTCATCTGGTATTTTCTTTGATCCGATTTGTATTTCTATTCGTACTCATGATTGGATCTGTTTGTTAATTCAGTCCAAGATCAATAATCGTTCTATTGTTTTAATCTGGCCCAAATAATGGATCCTTTACTGTTCATGATCCGTCATTTTTTTGTCCTATTTGTTTTCTTTTTGTGTCTCTCGAACGTGCGTATGTCGTTTGCTTTGTACATCATTCCTTCATCTAGTCGATGTCTGATTATCTTGATCAAAATCGATGACTATTGGTTATTGGTTGTTATCGTGAAGTTCATCAATCGATTCTTTTCTGTTTTAATCCAAGGTCAATTTTTTTAATCGATTTTCCCATTCCTATTCATATAATCGATTTGATTTTCCGAATAATTTGATTTATGTTAAAATTGGAAAATTTCTGATAATATTGTTCTAACTGTGAGTAAAATCGATTGGAAGTTTGAATGAATGCAAGTCTTGATGTGTGATGATGAATGGATGAACAACGTTGTTTCTTGATTTAGATGGTCAAAATAGAAAAGTCAAAATTGGAATTACTAATCTGTGAACGATGCTATCATCTATGAGTGCAATTGAATGCGTAGACTGAATCGATTTGCTATGATTGTCGGATTCTCGATTATTTATCGTGATTGTATTGATCTGAGGATGTCAATTTTGGCATTTGTCAATAATCAGTCTTAATGGTCCAAGAAACAACAGTCAAAATCGACTCATATAAACGAAGAACAGTGGGTTGTTGATCTGAAATCAAATTGCAATCAGGTTCTAAATCACCAAATGGGTTTTACATTCGGGGCTAAATACAATCAGAACAAACGAATGAAAGTCAGATTGTCGTAAAAATCATTACCTGCGAATGATCAAAGCTCATTTTTTTTACTTGCACTCATATTGTTCATCGACAGTGATTCGTATTGGGTTTGTGATCGTTGGAGTTGGAGCGAGAGATCACGGTTTTGGGGGTTTCAGGGTTGCCTTGATTCGCAACTTACAAATGGTCAGTGTATTCGATGGACTCAGAACGAACCTGGAACGAACTTAGGTTCGTTTGTTAGCCTTGGAATGAAAGAGGGGAAAGCAAATCTGTGAATTCTGTTGGCTAATGTTTCACTCTTTGTTCGCATCGTCATGATTGATTTCGCTTTTGTATCAATGGCTTTGGAGTGTACCTAGAACGAAATTGAGTTCGGTTGGTAGCTCTTGGAACGAAAGCACTTGGAAGAAAGAGGGAAGAATAATAAGCAAACCTACGAATGGTTTCGCCTTGGGATAAAGCTGATGCACTTGGACCGAACCTGGAACAACGACCTTGGGTTCGCTTGTTAATGGTTGGAGCGAACGAAGGAAGGACCGAAAGCGAAAGGGTGATTCGCCTGAAGGAGCTTGAAACGGAAATGGAAACGAAAGGAAATGAACCTTCGGTTGGGTTATAATTGCGAGAGCTCAGTATAAACCTTCCCTTTGATATCAATGTTCGTGTTCGCCTGTAACAATTCGTTTATAACCATCGTTTCAGTTGTGTCCTTTTATTCAGACGTCTTGGGGAAGAAGATACGATGTTACATTTATGGTCCCTGAAACTTCAGTGATTTGACTCCTTTGGTCGCTATGCGTTTCATGCCTTGGCAGTTTTCGACCAATTCCAGATTTTGTTGCAAATAAAGGGGTATATTGATGCAGAATTACCATTCCAGCCCCTGTCTTTCAGCAAGTGACAGTTTCTGCCCTATACTAAGAAAAGTTTACAAATTTGAGGGCTGGTGAACAGTTTTGAATTCTTTAATGCATATATTTTTCGTGAACAGAAAATTATGGATTCCATCAAGCCTTGATGGTTCGGAAATTCGTTTTTCGTGATAACGACAAATTTTCATGACTTTTTTGGATTTTATACTTCGTTGTATATATCATTTTGTCGTGGGGGAGCATAGTAATTTTTATCCATTCAAGATCATTCTCATGACCATAAGAAGGATTTATAATCACGTTTTCGATTATAAATCGGGGGAGAATTTGGTATGGCCATTCGAAATTGGATTTGTCACTTTTCAAAGTTGAAGTTTTTTTGATAAAGCTTGTGGTAGAATTATGAAGGTAGATTTTACAGTGGAAGTTCTTCATCAAGCTCTGCTAAATCTTTAATGGAGAAGTATCCTTTACAGCGGAAGTTCTTTATCGAGCTCTACTAAGGACTTGTTATATCTCCGACTTCTAGTATTTTCTCAATCAAGCAGCATTACGAATCTTAAAGTTTGGGTTGTTACATGATATTTTTTGATGGCTTATATCATTAGCTTATTTGAAGATCATTGTGACTTGAAGGGGGAGCTCTTCAAAGAGAAGAAGTGATTCGGTTTCTTTGTTCTGAAATGGGTTTTTATGGTGGGTTTGGTTTTGATGAAGATTTTTTTGGGATTACATTCGAAAATGAAGTTTAAAGACATTACTTCAGTTCTTGATTTATATATCCTAGAGCCTGTGTTTGAAGACTATTGAAAAATCAAGATTCGTGGATAACTTCATCTATTCCTCGTCGCAAGTTCTTTTTATTCGCTAGATGCTTGTTTTGGAAGTTAAAGCATTGTCATCCGTTCCATACTTTGAGGGGGAGATTTTAGGGTTTCGAAGCACTCCATGGATGATGGTAATGGGCCCCTTTGATGAATTGTAGGTTAAAAGCCCAAGAGTTGTGTTTTCCCTATAAATAGTCATGTATTATTCATTATTAGGGTTAAGAGTGAGGCAAAATGTAGCCGCCACATGAGGTTTCTTATGTAGTGTTAGATTCTTTAGTCTATGCTGATAGAGTAATTTATTCCTCCTGTTTTCAATAAATCGAGTGATCGTTCAACCTAATCTTCATGTTTGTGTTTGTTCTTATTTTCCGCATCTTGTTCATCAAATCCCAATTAGGGTTTTAATCCTAACACCTTGCAATGGCATTTGTGAAAATTGATGTTTGTATGTTTCTATTTTTAGCAATATGGATTTGATTCTTTCGTTTATGACAGTGTCTAAATTTACCAAATAAGGAAAGATTCTCAGCACCAAGTTTCAATTGGACAAAAACTTTGAATCATGCAACTTGTATCGTGTGATGAATGAGAACCTTCATCTTTAGGAAATTAAGACTAATTCCTTGTTCATATATAGATGAGAGTCAAGTGAAGGACTAGGGGATCTAGTACACTTTTTGTGCACTGGTCAGGTCCACCGCAAAGATCGATAAGACTATTCGTCATGATTTACTAAAAATTTAGTAAATGTGATTACGCTTACAAGATTAAGTGTAATTCTGAATAATTGAAAAAGTTTCAATATATAGCAGAACGAATAAGAAGAATCAATTAGGCAGAAAGATAAATGTTCTCCAATCTGAAAGGAAAGGAGAGTACTTTAGTATGGTGTTTTATGATCATCTTAATGATTATGAAAACTATATCAAAATTGATCCTCTAAGGACACCTTTGTGAACTTGTATGGCTAAGAAGAGGAATCAAGATTGTTGAAATGGTTAAATCAACTAAGGTGAGTCATACTTCGTTCCAAAATCAAGTCCTAGAGTCATTCTCCAAGATTGTGTCTTGAGTGACATGTCTTAAGTAGGTTTAAAACACATCATGAAAAGTGGAGTAGAAAAGTTTTCTTTCTCTTGCACATTTGAGATTGGTAGTTGTGATATTTAGATATGACAAAGACCAACTAAGACCAATTCAGTGAAGTGTTAATTCCACTCTCTCTTGAATATTTGTTTGTCAAGGAATGTTTCTTTACAAGAGAATATTATATGTCAATAAGTCAGTGGGAGTATTAAAAGATCTTAGGAAGTTCAAGAAATAATCAAGAATAAACCTATCGTTTATCACTGGCACACGAATTGAGGTTCGTTACCTATTGTGTTGACATATTCTTGTTTCTGTGCCCATTCCAATTAAAGTTGACCATGCATGTGAGTTCTATGAGTTCTCAGTTGTTTGCATAAGGCAAATCACCTTGATCAGTGAAAGTTCATTGAGCAGTAAGGGTGATCTCTCAACAACTTGGAAGACATGGTAGGCCCTTATGCTGCCAAGTGGCAAGAAATTAAGATTGAACAAGTTCAGTCCATATGAGTTTTAATCTGCCATAGACCTTATCTAATGATAATAGTTGGAAATGAAAGTTTCACATGGATAGGAGCACATACACCATAAAATCTAAGTGACATAAGGTTTATCTCCAATTCATGAAAATGATTGTGAGGAAACACTTTCACTAAGTAGATTTTAAGGAGATAGTAGTTGTGTTAATTGCGTTCTCAATTTCGATAATGATTACCATAGGTAAACATAGTGTGCATGCTTGGAGAATGGGATGACTATTGTTTTAATTCAAGTATTAAGTTGATTAATCGAAACATTATACAATGAATAATGTGTAATCAATATGGTGATTAAATAAAAGGTGTTTTATTTATATTCAAAAGTTTTGAGACCATATTGGATTCGATTATTCTTGTGTTTCACTTCTCATGTTTTGACTTCTCGAATAATAAGATTATTCAAACCATCCACAGTCGATCATACTTTAGAAGTAGGTATTTGTCACAACTGGAAATTTTGCGTCATGTAATCTATACACTCAAGTTAATGTGAATCAAAAACTTAAGAACATGTGTGACACCTATGATTATGACATCAAAAACTTCAATCAAATACATCATACAAGTACTACAAATAGTCATCAAACAATTGGAAACTCTAGAAGTTCTTATTTAGGTCCACCTTGGACTAGAACTTCCGCATTGGATCCAAATGGACCAATAAGCTTTCAATTTGACTATCATGGGCTTAGAACCCTAATTGGGCTCTAATTGGACCCACATTAATTTACTTCAACATTTTGGGCCATATTGGGCCTAGAATGAAATGAATTAAAAGCTTTGATTCATGAATAACCTAAACTAGTCCAACAAAAATGTAAAAATCATACTATCTTCTTTTATGTTAAAACTCACCCAAACTAACTCTAATATTGGGCTTAGGAGCAAAAAGCCCAAATTTTCCTTTTCCCTCAAGATTCTCGGCCCAAGGCCCAAGTCCAAGAAGAAATGGAAGAGTTGACTTTCAAGTGACACCTCACTATTACCTCATGGTTATCCATGCATTATATCTCATTCTTCCATGCAAACATCACCTCAAAGTCTCTTCTTCTCCCTCTCTCTCTTGCTCTCGGCCATATGCAAACACATACATATTCACAAAAATCTCCCAAACTCCCTCAAGAACACTCCTCCCTCTCCACTCAAGAATCTCGAAATTTAGGAAGCTTTCAAGAGGATCTTTCAAGTTAATCATCATCTTAGGTAAGTTTTTACTTATATTCATGATCTAGCTACTTCATTCCATCAAAAACCTCTTCTAAATCTATTCCAACTTGTGATCATGCACCTTAGAAGTCACCAAACCCGAGATCTACCAAGGAAAGGTGCTAGAGCCGAAAATCACCTCATTTTTCTTCCATCTTCTCGTCAAAACCGAAACCACACCCAAGGTGAGCTTCATACCCCCTATTTTCTGTTTTTATGAGTTTTGTGGGGGGGGGGGGAATACAAGTGAAAGTGTAGATCTATATGTGTGTTGTATGCCTTGTATGATTTCCATGCTTATATGTGTGTTTTTGTGTGTTATAATGTTGGATCTAGCCATAAAACCCCTCAAAACCGAGATATACTCTATGTTAAATGATTCTAGCATCAAGTATATTTCTACATACAAAGTGTTCCAAGAAAAATAGCTAATTGGCTTAGAAACATTTTCTTTGGGCTAAAAACTCAATTTTTGGACATAAAATGCTAAAAATATAAAGTTAAGGGGCCCAAATTGAAATATTTCGAAATCTGCTGGGGGAGATGAGTCAAAACAGTTTCCATGATGTATTTTCTGAAAATATACTTGTTGGAGGATTAAAAACATAAATTTCAAGCTTAATGGGCTAAAAATGACATTTTCGGCCCAATAGGGCCCATTATGCGAAAATTTCTGTTTTGGAGGGCCAAAACTGTGCTTTTCTGTAATACAGTGGACTATTTGTGTTCCAAGTCCTTTTCAAAGGTTTAAAATGCTTTTTAAATTTAAAAAGGATTAAAGTTGCAAAAATTTTACAATTTGGGCCAAAATTGTCAAAATTGCGAAAAAGAGGGGTTATAACCGAGAAAACAGCATTTTCAGGGACATAAACTGTTTTCAATGAAAACTATGCTGAAAAATATTAATTTCAATAATTTTTGGTGTTAAAATGTCAAGAAAAATGATTTGAGGACCAATCCGGAAAGTTATTTAATTAAAGGGGTGAAAAAGTAAATTTTACAAACAATGAGGGGCTGAAAACAGAAAACTTTCAAGGCTAATTCAATACACGCAATAAAAATCCGAAACTACTAACACGACGATACTACGATTCGTACAAGTAACGTTTGGGAATTCAATATACATGCGAGTGTGCACAGACGTCTACGCACCATCTTTGGGCCCCAAAAGTGTAAAATCTTGTTTGTTGGGCCTAGCTAGCCCAATGACCTGATCTTAAGGCCCGAAGACCTCTACCTTACGAAGTGTTGGGTTTTACCGATCTAACACAACGTAAAAGGACTTTCAATGGCTTGTATACTATTGGTCCCCAAGGGTCCTTTGGTATTGCTAGTAAAGTCGATATTTCATGCGAGGCGGGTCTGGGACCCCTCGTACATTTTTTTTTTATCCCCAACCGGTTAATGGAGTCATCGGGGTCTTCGTGTCCTCTTTCTCCTCGGATGTGGGATTACACGTAGTCAGGGCGGTTGGATAACGTGATTAGTACGGACGACGCCTACGGGATCGTTAGTATAGCTATAAACTGGTCGTTTGTGTAACGCGTGTTTGTAGTAATTAATCATGCTCAAAAATAATCCAACGTCGCCTGGGATTGATACTTCACACGTTGCAACAGTTTCAATGTAAATTCATGGAATTCAAAGAATTAGGAAAACATCGGGTTTTCCTAGGGTTTTTCAATACATACGGATTCGAAATGCATACAATTGTAATGAACAATTTTTACAAGTATAGAAACAAACAAGCATACCTATGGATCTTCACAAACATTTTCAAAAGCATTTCTTTTCAGAAAATATCGGATTTTCTGGTGGTTTTCATACGATACGAAACATTGTTTTTCAAATACCGCTTATGAACTCACCAACATTTCCCATGTTGACGTTTTTTTTAAAATACTTGTATTCTCAGGGAACCAGTGAATTCAAGGAAAATGTACTCAGTGATGGCTTGCAGTTTACTTATTAACGAACTGAACAATTTATTTTTGGGAATGTAATGTTTAAACAATGTACTTCATGTAAACTTTATTGGTTGTATTATATTAATGCATGGTGACGAATGTTGTTACGTTTCATATATATTCAATGTTATGGTATTCAATTGAGTCACGACAGCTCCTGAACGTTTCCGCCGCCTGGTTCGGGGGTGTGACAGGTTGGTATCAGAGCTTTGTTTATAGTGAACTAGCATGTCGAGCCACACATTGATATGCAACTATAAACCAAAAAGAGGGACTAACATAACTCTGAACAAAACAAGTAAATAAAACACGCTTGCTTGCATTAGGAATAAGAACATAACGCCGAATCAAACACAATAATGTTGGTATCTCGGTTAATTCGGGACTGTTCTTAGTGATACCAAGGAGTGAATGTAGCCTGATCAACTACATTCTCTCCAAAGTAAAACTAACACACGTCTTGATGAGATCGGGATAGCTAGGGAACCTAAAACTATACCCTTTATCACTAAAAAGAGAACGCTTGCTTAGTCCGTACAATAGTCATAGCATCCTAGGAATAATGTTAGCATATTTACATACTCGCGCAGACAGCATGGCTGGTTTTCATCACCCTGGAGACCCCTATTTCCCTAATCAGGGAAACAACGGGTGGCTAGAGGAGGAGGAGCCTGAGGAAGAGCAGCAGGGTATCCAGTTTCATCAGGTCCTAATAGCTCACGGGATGCTTGAGGATGAACCGGGAGAGAATCCAGGGGAAGCACACGACGTCGGACCCGATGAATACGTAGACACTGACTACAAATTTGGAGAGATCGATGACGACGACGAGGAAGGTCAGGTCGGGGACCAGGACCCCGTCCCGCCATGCGAGAACGAGGCACAACCAGATCACCCCGCTCCACCAGTGAACCCCCAAAGAGAGAACCGTTCCCTCGAAGCTGAGATCGCCGCACTGCGACAACAGTTGTATGCTATGGAAGCTCGGGCAGTGCGAGCAGAGCATGAGAGGGATGAGGTTATTGGAGACATGGCAGAGATGGCGCAGTTACTGGCGCAACATTTCGGCATATGACCTCGGCACCACCTCCAGACGCAGCTCATCGCGGTTAGGGATAGACTTATCATAATAGGTCATTAGGAACTATGTTGTGTACTCCGACCCTATGTTTAAGTGACTACACTACTCATAAAGCCGTTATGCTGTCGAATTGGTGTCACTTATGTATGCTTTTAAGAGCAAATTTTCTTGTATTAAATGCGGATAATATTAATGAACCTCTGTGTGTTTTGCTATAATATTACAAGTTGTTATGTGTTGAGACGTTATGATTGTATGCCGATGGTAGTAATGTCTAGGTTCGTACCATACACCTAGTTAGTAGGATCACAACCTCACAGAAACAACATACACTCAACATCTTTCCGTTTCATGACAGAAAGATGCCTCGCCGAGCTACTCGCAGAAATCCCGAACCAACCCCGCCCGAAGTTGACACCACTGCTTTCCAGGCAGCCGTGTCTGCTGCGGTCACAGCAGCTATGGCACAACTTCACCAAGGGAACAATGGGGGAGGCAACGGGCAAGGGTCCATAAGTTCGAACAACGGGACGAATCAAGGACCCACTAAAACGTGCACCTACAAGGACTTCACAAACGCTAAACCACGAACTTTCAACGGCACTGGAGGGGTGATCACTCTGAAGCGATGGATCGAGAAGGTAGAGTCGGTATTCGAGATATGCGATTGCCCCGAGCAGATGAAGGTGAAGTTCGTGGCCTGCACTTTTGTGGACCAAGCACTCACTTGGTGGAACGGACACGTAGAAGCTATGACGCTCCCTGTCGCCAACTCTATCCCATGGGCAGAAATGAAAGAAATGTTAATGGCTGAGTACTGCCCCCGAGGCGAAATACAGAAGATGGAGCAAGAGCTATGGAATCTCACTGTGCAGAATGCGAACATCGATGCCTACATATCGAGATTTAGCGAACTATCTCTGCTGTGCCCGGGGATGATCGCATCCGAAGGAAAGAAGATTGAGCGATTCATCTGGGGACTGACACCTCCCATTCAAGGGAATGTGATAGTTGCGAACCCTGAAACGTTTGACTGTGCGAAGAGATTGGCGAAGAGGTTGTATGATCATAACAACAAAAAGGGCGAGAAGCCAGTGGAGGCTGAGAAGAAAGAGGAGGGTGATGGCAAGAAAGGGAGGAACAACAAGAGAAAGGGGCGTCAGGGCCCCGAGACCTCTAAAAAGCAGTAGACAGTGGCAGTTAACGTTGTCACCGCACCGGTTCCAGCCACACCACATGCTCCAGCCTCAGCTGCTTCAAAAGCTACAAGACCCTATTCCGGTAATCTTCCCAAATGCAATAAGTGCGGTTTCCACCATCACGACGAATGCAGGGAATTCCATTGCACCAGTTGCAACCGAAGGGGACACAATGCAAGGTTCTGCAGGGCTTACCCTCCTCAGAATCAAAGTCAGGGAAACAACTACAACAACAACAACAACCACCGCAATAACAACAACACCAATGCCGGCGGCAATAATGCAGGGCCTAGCCACACCTGCTTCGGGTGTGGAAGGACGTGGCATTTCCGCCGAGATTGCCCTAACAACAACTCAGGAAACAGAGGAGCAGGAAGAATGCTGACTATGGGTCAGGGTGAGGCAGTTCAGGACCCCGCAGTTGTGATCGGTACGTTTCTCCTAAACCACACTTATGCATGCATCTTATTTGACACCGGAGCGGAGCGAAGTTTCGTAAGCGAGAAGTTTAAACATTTATTAAAACAACAACCCCAGAAGCTAAATGAAACCTATACGGTAGAAATGGCCAATGGGAAAACCGAATCCACTGGGGAGATCTACATCGGATGTACCCTAACCCTTAACCAACACGTCTTTCGAATAGACCTAATGCCAGTGTCAATTAGGAGTTTCGATGTGATTATCGGCATGGATTGGTTAAGCCCCCACCATGCTGAGATTATGTGCCATGAGAAGGCTGTTCGCCTTCGTCTCCCAAATCACGAAACCCTAGTAATTTACGGAGACAAACCCAGTACGAATCTTCGTCTCATCTCGTGCATCAAGGCACAAAAACATCTGCGAAAGAACAATTTGGCGTTCTTGGCTCACATAGTGGACAAGACCAAAGAAGAAACTAACATTCAAGATATTCCGGTAGCGTGTGAATTTCCGGACGTGTTTCCTGAAGATCTTCCAGGAGTACTCTCAGAGAGACAGGTTGTATTCCGAATCGACCTCGTTCCAGGAGCAACTCCTCTCGCTAAATCACCATATCGGTTGGCTCCTGCTGAAATGCAGGAATTGTCCAGCCAACTCAGTGAGCTTCTGGACAAGGGATTTATCCGACCTAGCTACTCGCCATGGGGAGCTCCGGTGCTCTTTGTCAAAAAGAAGGACGTATCTTTCAGAATGTGCATCGATTACAGAGAGTTAAATAAGCTCACTGTTAAAAACTGCTACCCACTCCCACGAATCGATGATCTATTCGACCAGCTCCAAGGAGCTAGTTATTTTTCTAAAATAGATCTACGGTCCGGATACCACCAACTCAAAGTCCGAGAAGAGGATATTCCTAAAACCGCTTTCCGAACCCGCTACGGACATTATGAATTCGTCGTAATGCCCTTCGGTCTAACAAATGCACCTGCCGCATTTATGGACCTAATGAATCGAATCTGTCGACCGTTCCTTGACAACTTCGTCATTGTGTTTATCGATGACATTCTCGTCTATTCTCGAAGCAAAGAGGAGCATGGCCAACATCTCTGACAAGTCCTAGAAACTCTGCGGTCGGAAAAACTATACGCCAAACTCTCCAAGTGTGAGTTCTGGCTCCGGAGTGTGAATTTCCTAGGCCACGTAGTTAGCCAAGACGGAATTCATGTGGATCCCTCTAAGGTCAAAGCTGTGGAGGGATGGGCAACTCTGACCACGCCCACAAAAATTCGTCAATTTTTAGGCCTAGCAGGCTACTATAGGAGATTCATCTAAAACTTCTCTAAGATTGCCAAGCCGCTTACCTCGCTTACGTAAAAGGGCGTGCCATTCAAATGGACAGACCGACAAGAGATTGCGTTTCGAACCTTGAAGCAAGCTCTCTATAGCGCTCCTGTACTATCTCTACCTGAAGGAATGGAAGATTTTGTGGTCTACTGTGACGCGTCGAATCAAGGCTTAGGTTGCGTTCTCATGCAACGTGGAAGAGTGATAGCATATGCGTCCCGCCAACTAAAGGCGCACGAAGTAAATTACACGACCCATGACCTAGAACTGGGAGCCGTGGTCTTCGCTCTGAAATTTTGGAGGCACTACCTGTACGGTACAAAGTCCACCATCTTCACGGACCACAAGAGCCTCCAGCACATCTTGAATTAGAAGGAACTGAACATGAGACAACGAAGATGGGTGGAATTGATAAACGACTACGAATGTGAGATCAAGTACCATCCAGGCAAGGCCAACGTGGTAGCTGATGCATTAAGTCGGAAGGAGTACTCTAATCGCCGTACGAAAACACACTCGATAACCATTCAATCTCATCTGGCCACTCAAATTGCATTAGTCCAATCGGAGGCTATGAAAACGGAAAATAGAGCTAGCGAGGCATTGCGTGGGATGGAAAAGAACCTAGAAACAAGAGAGAATGGGGTATACTACTTCATGAACCGTATTTGGGTCCCAAAAATTGGAGGATTTAGGGAGGCCGTTATGAAGGAAGCCCACAAAACACGATACTCCATTCATCCCGGTTCGGACAAGATGTATTTGGACATTAAACAACACTATTGGTGGCCTAACATGAAGGTGGAAATCGCGACCTATGTTAGTAAGTGCCTTACGTGCGCCAAAGTAAAGGTGGAATACCAGAAACCTTCAGGATTGTTACAGCAACCGGCAATCCCTGAGTGGAAATGGGAGGGGATTTCTATGGATTTCGTGACCAAGCTACCCAAGACGTCGGACGGACTGGACACCATATGGGTAATAATCGACCGACTGACGGAATCTGCCCATTTCCTGCCAATCAAAGAATCCTACAAGATGGAGAGACTGATGCGGTTGTACATACGAGAAATCGTAAGACTCCATGGAGTGCCAAAATCTATTATCTCGGATAAGGACAGTAGGTTCACATCGCGCTTTTGGCAATCACTCCACAAGGCAATGGGAACTCATCTCGACATGAGCACCGCGTATCACCCACAAACGGACGGCCAAAGCGAACGAACCATTCAAACGCTTGAAGACATGCTTTGTGCATGTGTGATAGACTTTGGGAAGTCTTGGGATACCCACCTACCGTTGATCGAGTTCTCATATAACAATAGTTACCATTCGAGCATCAAGGTGGCTCCTTTCGAAGCACTGTACGGGCGTAAATGTAGATCACCGTTATGTTGGGCTGAAATAGGTGATACCCAGCTAGCAAGAACACATATGTCGGACAAGGCACTAACGGGACCGGAGATCATTCGCGAAACCACAGAAAAGATCGTTCAAATCAGAGCTCGACTGCAAGCATCGCGTGACCGACAAAAGAACTACGCCGACAAACGGCGAAAGCCCTTAGAATTTCAGGTCAGCGATCGAGTACTGTTGAAAGTCTCACCCTGGAAAGGGGTTATACGTTTCGGAAAATGGGGAAAGCTGAACCCGCGATACATTGGACCTTTCGAAATCGTCGCCCGAATAGGTCCGGTAGCCTACAGACTGCAACTACCCGCAGAGCTAAACGGTGTACACCCCGTGTTTCATGTCTCTAACCTGAAGAAGTGCCTATCAGATGAAACCCTTGTCATTCCTCTTGACGAAATCGAAATCAATGAGAATCTCCTATTTGTTGAAGAACCAATCGAAATCATGGACAGGGAGGTGAAGCGTACTAAGCAAAGTCGCATCCCGATCGTGAAGGTACGGTGGAACGCAAAGTGTGGGCCAGAATTCACGTGGGAACGCGAAGATCAAATGAAGCAAAAGTACCCTCACCTATTCTAGCATTCTCAAATCTAGCTTTCAAACAGAATTTCGGGACGAAATTCCCTCTAACGGGGGGATGATGTCACAACTGGAAATTTTGTGTCATGTAATCTATACACTCAAGTTAATGTGAATTAAAAACTTAAGAACATGTGTGACACCTATGATTATGACATCAAAAACTTCAATCAAATACATCATACAAGTACTACAAATAGTCATCAAACAATTGGAAACTCTAGAAGTTCTTATTTAGGTCCACCTTGGACTAGAACTTCCTCATTGGATCCAAATGGACCAATAAGCTTTCAATTTGACTATCATGGGCTTAGAACCCTAATTGGGGTCTAATTGGACCCACATTAATTTATTTCAACATTTTGGGCCATATTGGGCCTAGAATGAAATGAATTAAAAGCTTTGATTCATGAATAACCTAAACTAGTCCAACAAAAATGTAAAAATCATACTATCTTCTTTTATGTTAAAACTCACCCAAACTAACTCTAATATTGGGCTTAGGAGCAAAAAGCCCAAATTTTCCTTTTCCCTCAAGATTCTCGGCCCAAGGCCCAAGTCCAAGAAGAAATGGAAGAGTTGACATTCAAGTGACACCTCACTATTACCTCATGGTTATCCATGCATTATATCTCATTCTTCCATGCAAACATCACCTCAAAGTCTCTTCTTCTCCCTCTCTCTCTCTTGCTCTCGGCCATATTCAAACACACACATATTCACAAAAATCTCCCAAACTCCCTCAAGAACACTCCTCCCTCTCCACTCAAGAATCTCGAAATTTAGGAAGCTTTCAAGAGGATCTTTCAAGTTAATCATCATCTTAGGTAAGTTTTTACTTATATTCATGATCTAGCTACTTCATTCCATCAAAAACCTCTTATAAATCTATTCCAACTTGTGATCATGCACCTTAGAGGTCACCAAACCCGAGATCTACCAAGGAAAGGTGCTAGAGCTGAAAATCACCTCATTTTTCTTCCATCTTCTCTTCAAAACCGAAACCACACCCAAGGTGAGCTTCATACCCCCTATTTTTTGTTTTTATGAGTTTTGTGGGGGGGGGGGGGGGGGGGGGAATACAAGTGAAAGTGTAGATCTATATGTGTTTTGTATGCCTTGTATGATTTCCATGCTTATATGTGTGTTTTTGTGTGTTATAATGTTGGATCTAGCCATAAAACCCCTCAAAACCGAGATATACTCTATGTTAAATGATTCTAGCATCAAGTATATTTCTACATACAAAGTGTTCCAAGAAAAATAGCTAAATGGCTTAGAAACATTTTCTTTGGGCTAAAAACTCAATTTTTGGACATAAAATGCTAAAAATATAAAGTTAAGGGGCCCAAATTGAAATATTTCGAAATCTGATGGGGGAGATGAGTCAAATCAGTTTCCATGATGTATTTTCTGAAAATATACTTGTTGGAGGATTAAAAACATAAATTTCAAGCTTAATGGGCTAAAAATGACATTTTCGGCCCAATAGGGCCCATTATGCGAAATTTTCTGTTGTGGAGGGCGAAAACTGTGCTTTTCTGTAAAACAGTGGACTATTTGTGTTCCAAGTCCTTTTCAAAGGTTTAAAATGCTTTTTAAATTTAAAAAGGATTAAAGTTGCAAAAATTTTACAATTTGGGCCAAAATTGTCAAAATTGCGAAAAAGAGGGGTTATAACCGAGAAAACAGCATTTTCAGGGACATAAACTGTTTTCAATGAAAACTATGCTGAAAAATATTAATTTCAATAATTTTTGGTGTTAAAATGTCAAGAAAAATGATTTGAGGACCAAACCGGAAAGTTATTTAATTAAAGGGGTGAAAAAGTAAATTTTACAAACAATGAGGGGCAGAAAACAGAAAACTTTCAAGGCTAATTCAATACATGCAATTTGATCAAATAATGGCACCGCGACTATCGATGAAATACAATACCAAAAGTCGTTAAACGAATTGGTTCGGTCTCGAACCAATAAAAATCCGAAACTACTAAGACGACGATACTACGATTCATACAAATAACGTTTGGGAATTCAATATACATGCGAGTGTGCACAGACGTCTACGCACCATCTTTGGGCCCCAAAAGTGTAAAATCTTGTTTGTTGGTCCTAGCTAGCCCAATGACCTGATCTTAAGGCCCGAAGACCTCTACCTTACGAAGTGTTGGGTTTTACCGATCTAACACAACGTAAAAGGACTTTCAATGGCTTGTATACTATTGGTCCCCAAGGGTCCTTTGGTATTGCTAGTAAAGTCGATATTTCATGCGAGGTGGGTCTGGGACCCCTCGTACATTTTTTTTTACCCCCAACTGGTTAATGGAGTCATCGGGGTCTTCGTGTCCTCTTTCTCCTCGGATGTGGGATTACACGTAGTCAGGGCGGTTGGATAACGTGATTAGTACGGACGACGCCTACGGGATCGTTAGTATAGCTATAAACTGGTCGTTTGTGTAACGCGTGTTTGTAGTAATTAATCATGCTCAAAAATAATCCAACGTCGCCTGGGATTGATACTACACGCGTTGCAACGGTTTCAATGTAAGTTCATGGAATTCAAAGAATTAGGAAAACATCGGGTTTTCCTAGGGTTTTTCAATACATACGGATTCGAAATGCATACAATTGTAATGAACAATTTTTACAAGTATAGAAACAAACAAGCATACCTATGGATCTTCACAAACATTTTCAAAAGCATTTCTTTTCAGAAAATATCGGATTTTTTGGTGGTTTTCATACGATACGAAACATTGTTTTTCAAATACCGCTTATGAACTCACCAACGTTTCCCATGTTGACGTTTTTTTTTAAAATACTTGTATTCTCAGGGAACCGGTGAATTCAAGGAAAATGTACTTAGTGATGGCTTGCAGTTTACTTATTAACGAACTGAACAATTTATTTTTGGGAATGTAATGTTTAAACAATGTACTTCATGTAAACTTTATTGGTTGTATTATATTAATGCATGGTGACGAATGTTGTTACGTTTCATATATATTCAATGTTATGGTATTCAATTGAGTCACGACAGCTCCCGAACGTTTCCGCCGCCTGGTTCGGGGGTGTGACAGTATTGAGGCAAGACTTTCATGAATACGTCTGTAGATTGTCTAAGTGTTACACATAACACAAGTTTGTTGTAGTATTCAGGAGTACTCCTGTAATAAGATTTGAGTATTGGATTAAACCCACGGTGATCTGAATCACTTCATGGATTTTATCACAAGTGATTGTTAGACGATAATATCTTATGTTCTTGAAATAGAGACATATGAGTTGTAGTTTTCAAGTCGGTTGCACATTGATGATGTGAAAACGCACCAGTAACTTGGTGTTATAAAACGTATCGTTGTGTGTGATTTGATGAGAAAATAGAGCAATCATATGAGTCAAATTCTATCCGTTCCTTTTATCCTAAGAAGGATAACAGCGATATTTATGGGCCCCTCTATGATTTAGTGATGACACCCTAAGCGCTTGGCCAAGCCTGGACTGATTTGATTTGTTCAATTAGTCGGTCGTCATAAATCGGAAATCGAGAAACAAACACATGAACACAGAGAATGATTATAATCCATGTCTCAATTCATACGATATCTTGTATAATGGAGGAATATATGTTCCCTTATCTAATGGACGCGTTGCTGATAAGATCAGTGTTCAACAATGGCTTTTGAGAGCTATGATTACTAGTCGGGTTTTGGAGTCGTACTTGAAATAATAGTTATTAGACTTATCCAAGTGGAAGACTGTTGGATTAGGTGTCTAAGCCCATAACTATAATTGGTATGTACTTGACCCGAGAGTAGCATGGTCCATTTTGGGTTGCCTTATCCAGAACAATCTGATAGGATGGATATTTGTGAAAGAGGTTATTTGTGATTTATTAATATATTAAAAGTATAATATATTAATTGAGAAATCATATTATTTAATTAGTATTGATCAAGAGTTAATTTGGAATTAATTTAGTGATTAAAAGAGACTGATTAAATTTACAGGGACTGATTAGGTAAATCAGTGATACTTATAGTTTGGGCTAACGATCAATGTTCATTAGGATTGGACTAAATCTTGGTGAGAGTCTATGAAGAGTTGGTCCAAAAGGCTAATGATTTATTGGATTAAAAGCCTAAGTGAATTAGGGTTTACAAGTTGAAACCCTAGGAATTCAAACTATAAAATGAACCCCTAGCTTGCTAAAATCGCGCCCTAAGGTGAATGTCTAGCCAATTTTGGTGGTTCTAGCCTCTCTCTTAAAGTCCTGCATTTGTTTATGGTGTTTGTGACTTGTTTGAGGCATCACGCTTGAGGTGCTAAGCTCTTGAAAGGCCAACAACTACAAGCTACAAATAAGAGGTATTCTTCTAACTAGTTTTATGATTCACGTACCAAATTTGTATGCTAGATAGGTTTCATACTTTGGATAATTTTTGTTTCGTGTATAACTAGAGAAAACTTAGATCCAAAGCATTAGGGTTGTATGTGCACCATAGGAGTGTTATAGTACATAAAACCCAACATAAACTTCATGCTTTGGGCAACTCAATTACTTCTTAGGACTTGAAGTTTCCTATATGGAACATGGAGATGGTCTATTCTTTTTTCAAGCTAAATATGCCAATGACATACTTACTCGCCCTGAAATGCTTAATGCCATATCGGTCTCCACACCCTTGTCCACCACTGATTGTCTTGTGTCTCAAGGATCTTCTTATTTTGACCCGATGTTGTACCAGTATCTTGTAAGGCACCCCTACGTTGTACCGGTCCCTTGTTGGTGCCTTATAATATTTAACCATCACTCGTTCTAATAGTTATTATATTGTAATCAGGTAAGTCAATTTCTTCATGCTCCAGCCGTTGACCACTATCAAGCTATCAAGCCAATCTTACGTTACATCAAAGGCACTCTCGCTTATGGTCTTCATTTCAATTCTCCGCCTACATCTTCTTTAATTGGATATACTAATGTAGAATGGGCCAAATGTACTGAGACATGTCGCTCCACTTATGGATACTCTATCTTTCTTGGTGGTAATTTATTCTCCTGGAGCGCAAAGAAACAACCAACTGTCTCACCATCAAGTTGTGAGTATGGATATCGGTCTATGGCTAACACTGCTCCCGAGATCGTTTGGGTCACTCATCTTCTACTTGAATTACATGCTTTACCTTCGGATCGACCAACCTTGTTGTGTGACAACCGCAGTTCACTTTTACTCAATCAGAATCCCATTTTCCACAAACGTGCCAAGCATATCGACATCGGCTATCATTTTGTGTGTGTGTGTTGGTTGCTTCTAGACAATTATACACTCGGTTTGTCCCTATGTCCTTACAACTTACAAATATATTTACCAAGAGTCTTCCGCGGCCTCCATATGAAAATTTTCGTTCCAAGCTCGGGGTTGCTCCACCATCGCTTCGCTTGAGAGGCGGGTATGTGTGTGTGTGTGTGTCTCGGTGGGGGGGGGGGGGGGGTATTAGGGATAAGATATCACGGTATCTTATAATTCTTTATAATATTGTTGTATCCTTTTAATATAGGACTTGAAGTTGTAATTCATATATATATATATATATATATATATATATATATATATATATATATATATATATATATATATATATATATATATATTCTCATATCAATATACATTCTCCTTAAGGGTATTTGATACAAACCTTATAATAACTTAAGCTGTAACCACTGTAGTTGTAATGAAATTGAGTAAAAGAAGTAGGAATTTGAGTAGACAAAACCTTCCCAACAACCTTCGCATCATCATCTATTTTATTCGATGAACTCCCCCCAACACTAACTCTCATTCCAGTGCCAACAACTCCCTTTTCTCCCCCTTGCACCCCTTTCGAAATAAGTGGGCATCAGTTGGCATCATATTAATAAGATTTGAAAGTGGTGCAAGCTCTTTTTGAATCATAGACTCCAACAATTTAAATTTCTCAGAAACAAGCTCTGGAGTTATTAACGAACATGAGACAAAACTAGACTTCAACACCAATCCCTTCAGTTGAACCAACATATTATTAATATTGCCAAAACTCTTGTCAGTTTCATCAACCTTCATTGCAACCTTCGGAAGTAAAGATTCATACAAAGTCACATACTTAGTTACAGTATCAACAATAATATCCACCTTCTTGAGAAGAGAGGAATAATTGTGTTCTAATAATGTAACCTCCTTTGCCATGTCTTCACAAAGTTCTTCAATTTTCGGATTCACATCTTCACGAACCTTTTTAACATCTTGAATAAACAAAACATGTCTTTCCCTTGCAATAGCCTTCAAATCTGTAAGTGCTCCATTAAAGGACCTTGACTGAGCTTTGATTCGTAACTCATTGCTTTTGTCCATGTGATCAAGTTTCTCCTAAAGACGATGCTCTTGAGATTTTAGCATCACATCCACCTCGATTCCAGATACATAATGTTTCCCCCCTGCATATTCTTGAAACTGTAACAACGTGTTGAGCTTCCTATTGAGGATTTTGAACTGTTTCCGAGACATCAACATATTATCACGAATATTCTCTTCTTCTAGATCAAATTCAATTTAAGCAAATTTACCCTCAAAATCATTACCTTCAGTTTGATCATCTTCATGACAAGTTTTGTACTCAGTGGATTGAGACAAAAATAAAGAAGTAATGGGTTGATTGATGATGTTTTCGAAAGTGGGTGAGTGAGTAGAAGTAGATATGGTTGAGTGAAATGGTGGTAAAGACGTTGAAGTAAAGATGGTTGAAGTACCAACTGTAGAAGTGTCAAAAGATGAGGAAAGAGTAAGATTTGGATTACCTTGATCGTGATTAAGTTAGGCTTCATTATTCGACACTCCATCATCCATGCTGACATTTGTGTCCATATTAGATATGTTCACAGGGAAGCCTAAAGTTCGAACCTACTTAGTAACTAATTTGGTATACGAAAATTTGGGTGGTGTGACTGTAGTCTGCTCAGTAGTGGATATCTTTAGAGGATCATCTTGATTAGTTGGTGTGTCCACATTTGATGCTTTCATAGAGCCACTAAAATTTCTAATCTCCTCGAAATTGGACTTGATTAGATAATTCCTCGTCGGTGATGGAATACCCATATTATCATCTCCAAGTGGAGATTCAAGAACTAGTTCCTCATCCATTGATTCTCCACCGATAATTAACTTTCTCTCTTTCTTTTGCTTCTTCGCGATTCTTTTGGCCAAGTCTTCAGTATGCCTTTTCTTCGATGCTGGAGATGCAGGTGCTAGAACTTCATGAAAGACAACCCCTTTTCAACTAACCCGAGGCTTGATATTAAATGATGGTGAAAAACGTTTTTATTGTTCGGGTGAATGGCGTGGTTTATGAGCCATCTTCTTCAACCTTTTCAACACTCCTGATTTCGTGGCACGACCTCATTCGAAGGTATTATAGTTTATTCAACAACAGGCTTGGGATTTTTCTACATAGATTTTTCTTATTGAACAACTTTCTTGGGAGTCTAAGGCAATTTTTCAACTGATACAGAACTATGTTTGTAGGGACTAGCCTGAGTATCTTTCTTCGAACCTCTGCGCTTCTTCGAAGAACCCTCATTAGATTGTGGTAACAAAATCTCCAGTCCGAATGGATGGGTTGATAGTCTGCAAATAAGTTATCAATATGGGATTCGTTGGATCAACTTTGCTCAACATCGCATCTGGAATACAAGCAACCATCGGAAAACACGTCTGGATTATCTTCGACAGTTTTTGGATAATGCTACATCGAGAATTCAGCCGTTTCTTCACCTTTAGAAACCAAAATCCCTTCCTTCTCATAAACAAATTGCAGAATTAGACTCCAATATCGAGCACAAGAAATCCCATCTAGAATTTGTATTCCCTATACTCTTCACAAACTCATTCCAAAGTTGAGTTGCATAGTCCATTGACAAATCATAGTAGATACCCGCCACCATAGCATACACCTCCAATTGAGCTTTATCTAACCCCACAGTTCTTTTCGAAAAGCATCGAAGATATATTCCAAATAAAAATTTCCAGATACAAGGTAATCCAGACTTCTTAAATTCAATGATTTTGGTAAGTGAAGGTTGATAACCCGTCTCGTTAAACATATGAATAACTTGTGCCTTTGTTACCTTGTAGAAAGGTTCAGCATTAGGGATATTGAGAATCTGTGCAAAAGCCTTCTTCGATAATCTGAACTTCTTGTCATTCATTATCTGAAACGTCACAATCTTCATCGTCTTGTTGTAAGTTGTCAGAGAACCAGCAAGAGATAACAAGGATAGAGGAACAGAAAAGAAGTTGAACATTGCAGTAGATAATACCGAATTTTGAAGAGCAACGATTAACATATGTAACCCCTATGGATAAACAGTAACATCATATTGAACTTGATAGGTTTTGCTTTGAATCTTCATGATGGGTTAAGAAGAAACTGTTGGGTTAGGTTTCTAAGCCCATAAATATTATTGGTATGTACTTGTCCCGAGAGTAGCATGGTCCATTTGGGTTGCATGGCACCGGAACAATCTGAAGGATGCATAATTGAGAAAAGGTTGTTTATGGTTTATTAATATATTATAAGTTCTAATATATTAATATGAAATCATATTATTTAATTAGTATTTATCAGGAATTAATTTTGTGATCAAAGGAGACTAATTAAATATAAGGGGTTGATTTGGTAAATCATTCATTCTTATTAAGTGGGCTTATGATCCATAGTTCTTCATATTAGGCTCAACCCATGTGGTAACCCATGGATACTCAATGGAGGTTTTAACCCATGGAGCATGAGGGATATGGAAAGTCATTAGGGTTTACATGGTGTAGCCCTAGTTTGCCATACTATATAAGAACCCCTCCAGCTCATGAAATTGGCACTTAAGTGGTGACTAGTGGAAACACAAGAGGGCTAGCAAATTTTATGAGTGCAAGTGACCTCCTCTCAAGTTCCTCCATTATTGGTGGTGTTGTGTGATTCCATTTTAGGTGCAACACTTGGGGCACTAAGTTCTTAAAGGTCCAAGGCTTCCAGCTACAACAAAAGGTATGCCATCTAATTTGTTTTATCACCCAAGTATCAAAGTTTTGTATGCTAGTAAGGGTAATACCTTGGAAGTTACAAGTTTGCATGTATAATAGAGAAAACATAGATCCAATGTATTTAGGGTTGCATGCACATCTTAGGAGTGTTAGAATGCTCAAAACCCTTCAGTGGTATCAGAGCCTAGGCTTGTTTTCATTTATACTTGATGCTACTTGTTATTTAAGCTTGAAAAATCAATTTATGTTGTTCTGGACAGTGGAATCGCCGAGTCCACTAGGGGACTTGCCGAGTCCAAGCACAAACTCGTCCAACTCGCAGAGTCAGCTCCTGCACTCGACGAGTTGGTGCTCTAGAATGCAGTTTTTCGATGTTTTTGGCTAGAATTGGACTAGGATCATTACTCTAAGCTATTTTTAAACTTATAAACCTATTTTTGATGTGGTAATGGTCATGCTTATCCAGTTTAAAAGATAATTGTCAAATTTTCATGTTTTGTATTAGTTTATATGGTTAGGCTGATTACATGAAATTTGTTTGATTTGAATTGTCTTGTTCTTATGAGTTCAATTTAGATCATAGACAAATTGATTTATTTTCTTGTCAGAATTTTTATCTAAATGATTTTGATGAATTCCATAACTTTTCCTCAAGTTATAGAAAATGGAAAGTTTTCTTTTCAAGAAATAATTAAATTCATAGGTTATGAACTTGAAGAGTCTTTTTCTCATAAATGGTTTTTTATGAACTCCATAACTTGTCCTCAAGTTATGGAATGTCAAGAGTTTTTTCATAAAATCTTTATTAAACTCATAAGTTATGGATTCCAAAAGTTTTGACTGTTACAAAACTTGCCCTCAAGTTTTGGAATTTGTAAATGTAAAAGACTAACTTTTGAAACATTTAGTTCCAAACTCTAGAATTTTAGAAGTTTAAAATTCAATCATTATACTATTATAATATTGTAGGTTTAATATATATATATATATATATATATATATATATATATATATATATATATATATGTATATGAGTAAACTCAGTCTTACCATTAGTAGGCCTCATTCACAAAGCCGATCTATAAGGGGGTATAAGGTTACTGCCTACAAAATGGTAGTTTAATAGGTGTTCACTCTCACCCACCGCTTCCTTGACTGGTGGAGGGTCGTTAGCCGAGCGGGTAGGATAGGACTCTAATTCTCCCTTCATTAAAGGTATAATGATAAATATAAAGTAACTAAACACTTAAAATTCCCAAATATTAGTTAGTTAGGAAAATGTGAATATGGTGCTAACCCATGAAATTGCACTTTGCACGTTGTTAAGTCGTTAGTGGAGCATGTCTGGTTAACCGGAACACTAATCTGGACTGACGGTGCGTGGCAAATGGTAGCTTGATATTAATCATAGATCAATGGAGCGTGTGTGGTTAACCGACACATTGATTAGGTGGTTGTAACATTGGGTGTACCAAGCTCATTTGCATGGTTATTCACACATTGTTTGTGATCATCGGCATCCCAATCACAAATTTGAAGGGCATAATCGAGATTTAAACATGCCATTGAATTCTTTAATGAATCTCAAAGGATCTAGGAGTTTCAATCCACTTAAAACCTAAAAAAATCTTTTTCGTTTTTCGTGGTAGAAATTGGTAAGTCGTCATTTACCTACCTTCAAATATTTTGCGGTTTGGACTACGACATCACTCTTCCAAATTGTATAATATTGAGTTGGTTCCCAGCCTTAATATTTCATTTGGGTGTTGTATTAAGGTATAAATCAACTAACTTGAATTTCTCCCATTGTAGATGTCTAGTTCAGACAACTGTGGTCTTCCCAAATCTTTTGGAACAAGCTTTCCTCTTGAAGATGATGTCCCACGGTTGGATCATGGAAGTCATACTTCACTTCCTCCTCCTCCTCCAATAATTCTCCCTAACCAAAAAGTTCAAAGAGTTGAAAATTTCAAGGTCACTCAAGTCCTACTTGCAATGAAATATCAAGATAGATGGCCTGTGTGTACTCACATCTTGGAGATGAAGTCATATATTGACAGGCTGAGAGTATTGGGTGTTGTTGTCTCGAGGAAGTTGGCGGTTGACTGGGTTCTTCAATCACTTCCTGAGTCATATAGTGAGTTCATTAAGGACTACTATGTGATAGACCATGACATTAACCTTATTGATCTTACCTATTTGCTTGTTGCTGCTGAATCAGTGATGATTTGGCACACTGGAAAAGCAAATTTGATTGGAAGATCTACATTCCAAACTTCTATGGATATTGAAAATGAAAACATTGGAAGTCCAGAAAATATTTATCTTTCCAAGGGAAAGAGAAAGGCTAAGTATGAGATTGTCTCATGTACCATTCCCAAAGAGTTTATGTGACAACCCGAAATTTCCATTCTGAACAAACCATATCAATCCAATAGAAGTTAGAACAGCTGCAGTGAAAATTCAGACTTCGAGTATAAGTTTGGCAGTTTTTCAGGATTTACACTTAAGGAGATATTAGGAGAGTGGATGCACTAGGGTTTTGTGCAACACTGTTATTCCAATACTCTAGGATATTAGAGTTCATTCCGAGAATAGAAATATTTTCTGCCAAAAATCCCAGGACTATATATAGAAAACTGAACCAAATAGTTCATTAGTTACATTTCCAATTAGAGAAAAGCCAAAATTCTCTCTCACGGATCTTCAGGTTTTTATCCCAAATTGTGAGTAACTCTTTCTAGTAGTGTTAGAAAGCTTTAAAGGTGTTCATAACATAGATTACATAGCTAAATCATTCGATTTAGGAGTTTACTCCCCAAGGTGTTCTTGGGCGGTAAACTCCCGAAACAAAGCCTAGATTGTCCCCCGTGATATACTACTACCTTGGACTTGTATAGGAGTGTCTTAGGGACATGAAACCAAGCAAGAACCACCCAAGTTTAGGAGTTCACGGCCCAAGAGTATCTTAGGCCGTAAACTCCAAAAAGCATGCTCAAAATGGTGCTTTTAAGGCACCTAAGGCCTTAGACTTTTACCTAGACTTGTTCCCATTAAATCAAGGGCCTTAAACACATAGAAATCACCTTGCAAAGTGAGTTTACGGCCATGACATGGTTCATGGGCCGTAAACTCATTAAAGGGGCACCAAAGTGTGTCAAGAGTCTTCATATGTTTGGAATAAAAGCCTAGAACTTATACCACTTGTGCATGAGGCTTGAAAACACCATAAACACCCTCCCAAGGGAGTTTACGGCCGTAAACTCCAAGGGAATATGGTCCCAAGGCCATGAACTCCTAAATGGAGTTAAAAAGAGGCCCAAACACTTGTTTAAGACTAGAAGCCCTTCACCACTTGAGTTGTATTAATTCTAAGCTTCAATTAGAGACCTAGTTGAGAGTTTATGGCCAGGAGTTTACTCCCCTGGGCCATAAACTCCAAAGCATATGGTCATTTGACCATAAACTCCCATTAGGGGCATTGCACTCCTTTGTTGCAACCCATTAGCCTCCTAGCACTTGTCCAAAAGTGTTTTCCCCGCGTTAAAATGTTTATACTTGTATAATTAGTGTTTTAATCACTAATTGTTTATCTACATATTTCTTCATATGTAATTAGGATCATTGTGTGTGTCTAAAGTCTTCACTTGACACCAAGCACTTGTCCGATCATTCCTTACGATAACAGTCCGTTCAATTCCAGTCACTTATTGCAGGTGAGTTCATCCCCCTTAATTAATGTTTTAAACTGCTTTTAAATGTTTTATATCAATCACTTACTACAAGTAGAATCATGCTAGTTATTATATCAATCACATGTGATTAATAAGTAGAATTATGCTAGTTATTATATCAATCACATGTGATTAATATGCAACATTCAAATGGTTCACTACACATTAGCCGTTTTACCAAACAGTTTCCTTCAAATGATTTTTATAAACATTTTTTATGGTTTAAACTCTTTATTACACTTTACATTTTACTCTGTATATTACATTTCAAAATTATTTACAATTGTGTTCAAAACAAATGTTTCTTTATACTAAACTGTTTTATCAAATCCATGCCTTCAAATTGTTTTATAGACTGACATCAAGTCAATCTTTTCTTAAAATAATAATTATGTTTCAAATGTCTTACAAAACTTATTTATGCTTTTATATTATAAATTGCATGCCTCTATATATATAGTTATATAAGAAATGTTTAAAAGACCTAGGAAGGATATCCACCATATTTCCTTTTCGCGCTTGAGATGTGGTCTGGTGGGATATCGGGTACTCGTCCGAAGGTCGTTTAAATATTAGTTATATATCATGTGTACATATATAGTCATAAAAGGTCGTTCTGGTTCATCCCATGCCCTTGGGTAGCAAGGGTATACATCAATGTTCATACGTACCAGTTAGATTACTAGTAAACTACCATTTGGGTAGTTTAGGAAGATACTAGAACTATTACTATAACGCGATATCATACAATGAGTCAGTTCATTCATGAGTCTATACTTTCTAGATAGAGAGCGCATACATTACAGCTAGAACATTTCATTACTATGAGAACATACACAACTATACTAGAGAGGAACATATACAACTATACTAGGAGAGAACACATACAACTATACTAGAAAGAGAACATATACAACTATACTAGAAAGAGAACATATACAACGATACTAGAACAAGTACATTACATTACATTACATATATATGAATACGTTAATTATTGTGATATGTATCGGAGCATGCCTTAAATGTCATGGCCCGAGTTGTAGCCAGAGTCTCTTGAAGGGAGAGCGTGAGTTTGTGTATAGATCTATACTGGATTGACTATGCTACACCTTGCTGCTAGCTATAGCCGGACCTGCAGGTCTGCGGGTGCCAAACGTCATTCCGTTTTACGACCATTCTTATGTCGTTGTTACCAGTCAATAGTATGGTACATTTAATCACATGATGCCTTAATATAAATCCGGTTTAAGGTAGTTAGTACAGAAGTAGTTCTTATAGCGCTACGTTTTAGTACTACATTAATTTTCCCTGTACACATATTTAGTGATCTTTTCACTTAAACTATAAATGTAAAAACTATATTTTGTTAATAATAGTTACACTTGGGAAAATTACACACTTTTACATGACACGAACATTTAGAACAGTTAAGTCTTGGTAGAAGACTACATTGAGAACAGTTAGGTCTTGGTAGAAGACACCCTTATATAATAGTATCAACCATAGGGATTTCTAGAGTTTTTCAAACGTTTACAGTTCTTTTACAAACATTTTCATACTTACAGTTCATATACATTTACAATACTTACAATTCATTTACTTACATATTCTGACATACAAATTAAGACAATAAAATATTTATGATCTCACCAGCTTTATAGCTGATACTCGCATTCAAAATTACTTGTATCCTCAGGTCATCATAGACAGGTACCGATGCAAGGATTAGGGAAGATGGAGCTCGTTGAAGACTCATCTTTCATTTTGATTTATGCTTTAGTGTTTATCAAAATTTGACAGAACACACTTGTAAAATAATTATATTATTAATGCAATGGATGATATTGTTGCTTGTTTACTACTTTACATTGTTGTGATATTGTACATGACGTACTCCGCCCCAGAATGTTTCCGCCGTTCTTGGTTTTGGGATGTGACAGATTGGTATCAGAGCATTGTTTATAGTGAATTAAGTATATCAACCCATAAAAGATATACTAACTATAAATACATAAGTGATTAACAATACTCTGACCAAGAGTTTATACTTTAAATAATAAAATATTTAATAAAGTATACGTGCCTGCATTCATACTAAAATCAGTGTCACTAGGACAGTACAAAAGAATTACGATTGTTGGGCAACGCAAGTGGGCTTAGAGACATATGGTCAACACTGGGAAGATATAGCCTGATCACCTATATTATCTGAGGGTTGACTAGCATGTGCCTAAGTTTAATTGTGTGGTTGCAACAATGCTAAAATCTTACCAACCCTACCACAATGAGAACAATAGAACATAACAGTAAAATTAAAATATTATAGGAGTATTTGGTGTTGCTATAAGTACTTTATACTTGAGAACTAAAATGGGATCTTCATTACTAAGTTGATAGTTGCTAAGTGGATACACTAAGGCTATATGTAATTAGGATGTTATAGACTTAGAATCTGTGCAAATTTTACTTCACTCCTATTCTGTGTGAATACTGAGTTAAGGTCACTTATTCGAAGGTCTATCCTGTTTAGATTACACACAACTGCTATGCACTTCACAAATAGCGATGTAACTAATGAAGGTTTTCTAAATAATTATCTAGATAGTTCATCTAATAATTATTCTCTTACCCTAAATTCTCGCATAGAAAACATAGCTGGACTCCATCCCCACGACAGCTAGTACCTTCCGAATGAGGTCATTGCTGGATGGTTTGAAGAAGAATCAGAGAATGATCATCCTATCCCTTTGAATGATCACCAAGATGAAAACCTTTCGGTCGATTCTAATTCCGAACCAGTGGTTGAGAACCTACCCCAGGCAACTCCCGTTCCAATTCCAAACCCTCGTCTGGCTTTTCATGGCCTGACCCCTGAGTGGGTGGAATGCTTGGAAACAAGGAGCCAAGGACAAGATCAGCCCATGCCATTTAATGGTGACCGAAGCTTTGACGACCTGAACAATGGGGGCTCAGCATGCAGAATCTTGCCAATCTCGGTCCGCAGAGTGGCCCGAAATGAGATTCAAGGCAGGACAGCCTTACATCAGATTACCGAAGTTGTCGCCGATGCGAGAATGCATACCCTCCGCACCATTCGTCTAGAAGATGCTCACGAGAGATCAGAGAGAAACCATGAAACCCTGCTGCAAGCTCTGGCTGAATCACGAGCCGAAGTCATAGAGCTCCGAGTATGCCTGAGGGTGTACGAAAGACACCTACTTGATGTGGAACGTCAACTGGCTGAACTGAGAGTTCACCAGAAGGATGACCGTCACCGGTAGTAGACGCTTTACTTTATTTATTTATTAAAAGGAATCGTTTTTCCTGTCTATGCCCGATGTGGCATTTTCTATGAAATTAACTTGTACTGTAAGTACTTTAGGTTAGGTCCTTATGATGTCAAGAATTATCTTCTCTGGATATGATGTAAGACCTTTACAAGGTCATTTTCCCGAATCTTTATGTTGGGAATATCAAAGATATTGATAGTCGGCTAACTTCTGTGTCATTTCCTTTATTCAAGTATTCTCATCATACTTTCATTAGAGTCTATCTGAAACCCTGCTTTAGTCAAGTCATTGGACTATAGCAAGCTAGATCCGGAGACATTTCCAAGTCTCTTTCAGCGGTTGGGTCTTGTATTTCACCAACCCACGATACCTCGGCTTGAACGACAAACGTCTTAAGACCATCCTACGAACTTACTTCTACTCATTACTAGGACTGCATCATAGGGATGTAGGTGAAACCTTCGCGATCATACTTCCATTCCGTACTAGGACTGCATCATAGGTATGTAGGTCACACTTTCGAGAACATACTCTTATCTTTTCGTGAACAATCTAAGTACATCAAGGGTCAACCAGAATCGCTCACAAAATCCTTATCTTTCGCGTTACAGAATCATGTCGTCATCCGGAAGTAATCAGTCGAACGGCGAAACCTCCGCCTTTCCTATGGACGCCGCTACCTTTCAAACAACAGTTACAGCTGCCGTGGTGGCTACCGTAACCGCGGTCCTTGCGCACCGTAGCGCTATCAGCACGGTCAATGCTGATGATGGGAATGAAGTTTCCAATCGTGGTATCTATCCAAGGAGTTGCCAAACAGTAACAGTCACAGGCTCGCAAAGCCGAAAAGCAGAGAACAAGAAACGAAAGCTTCAAGCCCAGAAAGAACGCAAGAGATCCCAAAGGTTGGCTATACAACAGCAACAAGTGGAAACCCCTGCCATCCCAGTACCGAGCAGGACATACGAGGGAAAACTCCCGAAGTATGATAAGTGTAGTTTCCATCATCATGGGGCTTGCCATGAGATGCAGTGTTGCAATTGCCTAAAAATAGGGCACCATGCTCGTGGATGTGGAGCACCGGCACGACCCATCACTCAAGTCCCTTTCATCGGGACTAACCCTACACACAAGAGTAGTTATAACGTCGAACAATTTAGGAAGCAATTTCCAAGGTGGGGTAATGAGGAAGGCACTCGTGTCCACATAACACTGGCTAAACACCTCACTTCCACCACCAATATTGGTGTTGTCCAGATATGTCACCAATGCGGTGAAATTGGACACTTCAAGAAAGATTGCCTGATAACGCAGAACTCTGGCGCAGACGGGAAAATTCTCAGGATCACAGCTACAGGAGATCCTGCTCCGGAACCACGTTAATGTAATTTAGGCGTTTCGTTGTAACAGACATATAAACTATCCAAAACTAGTGCAACTAGAGTCTTACCTTTTGCGAGATCCTGTCTGTATAGGGATTCTCATGTTGCGTATACTTGTCTTTTGTAGTATATCTTATTCGCAGCAATAGTCTTGTGGTAAATCTAAAGTACTGTAACTCTGTTCATGGTTGCACGGTTGTGTTTTGTCTGTAAACATCTTATGTACAAATCTAATGTCTTTAAGTTTCAATATGATTTCAACATTATCACACGACTCGATTCAATTTGATCCTCACGAAAACAACTTCATGCGTACGTCTCCTTTTCAGTAAACGCTTTTTTTAGCGAAACCGTCATATCAGAACACCGAAGTACTCATGCCAGGAGTACCTCTTAGTTATATTCTTTCCGAAGAAATCCCCGAAGTACTCATGCCAGGAGTACCTCTTAGTTATATTCTTTCCGAAGAAATCCCCGAAGTACCACTCGTGCAGTACGTCAAGTTTAATCCAAGGATTTATCCGATTGATCTATCACTGAGGAAGGTATACATAAGAGTGATATATAATCAAGCTTCTACAGGTTTAGAATTGATGATTCCACTTTAACTTCTTTTTCCCCGATGGGATGTGAGGTTAAAGAAGAATCAGTTATTCGACTACCTTTTCAATCTTAATTATATACGACTCGCATACCCGAAATTGTGATTGTGAAACCATGTATGAATTCTAATATGAACTTCAGGACGGAGAACTGCGTAAGACTACGAGTAATCACATCATCATGTGAACAAACTTAGAACCCAGTACGACTCCCGTAAACGGATCGCCCTACAGCTTAAACATCTACGGAGACACCGGAACGGTACAAACGACTTAACGAACTGCACATCGATAGAATAAGAAGACTAGGCTTCTCACCCTGGAGAACCCCCAGTCTTATTCTCCCAGAGATCAACGGATTGCATCGTATGTGCCTCGGATATCGAGGACTCCATCAAGATTTTCATAGAAATCGTTATCTCTGCCTCGCATAGATGAAATGGTTGAGCAAACACAAGGAAAGAATTACTTTCAGAAATGGATCTGAGATCCGAATATCACCAGTTCGAGTGTTAGGGAAGGATGTTCGGAAGACTATCTGCCGAACTCAATGCGGACACTTCGAGTCTGTAGTGATACCCTACGGATAGGACCAATACGCTCATAGTTTTCATGAGCTAAATGAGTAGGGTACGTCTTTCTTACTTGGATCAGGTCGTCATTTCTCCATGTAATGACTTACTTATCTACCCTCGTAGTAAGAAGAAACCAATGGAAACATTTCCTACAGAGGAACTTTAAGCGAAGTTCTCTAGGCACGAGTTTGAAATTGAAGAGTCGAATTTCTATGACATACTGTTAGAAATGTGGGAAATTTTGAGTACTCTTTCAATTTGTCAAAACCGTTGAGCATTTGCCGACACCAGAGATGCCAACAACATTTCGCCAAATTCTAGGTCTTACAGACCTACTGTCATAGTTCATCTAGAAACCCTCGCAAATCACAGGAAACCGTAAGACTTTAACCTAACAAGGGGTGGCCTTTGTCTGGGAAGTTAAACAAGAAAAAGAAACCTTGGAGATTCCAAGTGAGTGACCAAATTCTTTAGGAAGTCTCACTCGGGAACGGCTTATTACGCTTCGTAAAACGTGGAAAGCTAAATCCAAGATGGACAGGTCCTCCGAGATTCTTACCAGAATCAGTCCTGTATCTCGCAAACTAGACCTACTCCACGAACTCAGTAGCGTACATTATACTCTTAGCGCCTCGATCGTGAAACCATACCTTTCCGTTAGGACTCTTGTAAGTCCACTCGTCGAGATCCTCGCCTTCGTATTAGAACAATAGTGACCCTCGACCGAGAGGTCAAACGGACGAAGCAACGCCGTCGCCGGTTAGTGAAGGTTCGTTGGAATGCCAACCGAGAACCCGATTTCACTTAGGTGCGCTAGAACCAATCGATTAGGAAGTTTCCTCCTAACGACTCGATCATTCGTGCATACTTCCTTGCCTAAATTCTAATTTAGGGACGAAATTCCCTTCAACAGGGGGATGATGTGACAACCCGAAATTTCCATTCTGAACAAACCATATCAATCCAATAGAAGTTAGAATAGCTGCAGTGAAAATTCAGACTTCGAGTATAAGTTTGGCAGTTTTTCAGGATTTACACTTAAGGAGATATTAGGAGAGTGGATGCACTAGGGTTTTGTGCAACACTGTTATTCCAATACTCTAGGATATTAGAGTTCATTCCGAGAATAGAAATATTTTCTGCCAAAAATCCTAGGACTATATATAGAAAACTGAACAAATAGTTCATTAGTTACATTTCCAATTAGAGAAAAGCCAAAATTCACTCTCACGGATCTTCGGGTTTTTATCCCAAATTGTGAGTAACTCTTTCTAGTAGTGTTAGAAAGCTTTAAAGGTGTTCATAACATAGATTACATAGCTAAATCATTCGATTTAGGAGTTTACTCCCCAAGGTGTTCTTGGGCGGTAAACTCCCGAAACAAAGCCTAGATTGTCCCCCGTGATATACTACTACCTTGGACTTGTATAGGAGTGTCTTAGGGACATGAAACCAAGCAAGAACCACCCAAGTTTAGGAGTTCACGGCCCAAGAGTATCTTAGGCCGTAAACTCCAAAAAGCATGCTCAAAATGGTGCTTTTAAGGCACCTAAGGCCTTAGACTTTTACCTAGACTTGTTCCCATTAAATCAAGGGCCTTAAACACATAGAAATCACCTTGCAAAGTGAGTTTACGGCCATGACATGGTTCATGGGCCGTAAACTCATTAAAGGGGCACCAAAGTGTGTCAAGAGTCTTCATATGTTTGGAATAAAAGCCTAGAACTTATACCACTTGTGCATGAGGCTTGAAAACACCATAAACACCCTCCCAAGGGAGTTTACGGCCGTAAACTCCAAGGGAATATGGTCCCAAGGCCGTGAACTCCTAAATGGAGTTAAAAAGAGGCCCAAACACTTGTTTAAGACTAGAAGCCCTTCACCACTTGAGTTGTATTAATTCTAAGCTTCAATTAGAGACCTAGTTGAGAGTTTATGGCCAGGAGTTTACTCCCCTGGGCCATAAACTCCAAAGCATATGGTCATTTGACCATAAACTCCCATTAGGGGCATTGCACTCCTTTGTTGCAACCCATTAGCCTCCTAGCACTTGTCCAAAAGTGTTTTCCCCGCGTTAAAATGTTTATACTTGTATAATTAGTGTTTTAATCACTAATTGTTTATCTACATATTTCTTCATATGTAATTAGGATCATTGTGTGTGTCTAAAGTCTTCACTTGACACCAAGCACTTGTCCGATCATTCCTTACGATAACAGTCCGTTCAATTCCAGTCACTTATTGCAGGTGAGTTCATACCCCTTAATTAATGTTTTAAACTGCTTTTAAATGTTTTTTATCAATCACTTACTACAAGTAGAATCATGCTAGTTATTATATCAATCACATGTGATTAATAAGTAGAATTATGCTAGTTATTATATCAATCACATGTGATTAATATGCAACATTCAAATGGTTCACTACACATTAGCCGTTTTACCAAACATTTTCCTTCAAATGATTTTTATAAACATTTTATATGGTTTAAACTCTTTATTACATTGTACATTTTACTCTATATATTACATTTCAATATGATTTACAATTGTGTTCAAAACAAATGTTTCTTTATACTAAACTGTTTTATCAAACCGATGCCTTCAAATTGTTTTATAGATTGACATCAAGTCGATCTTTTCTTAAAATAATAATTATGTTTCAAATGTCTTACAAAACTTATTTATGCTTTTATATTATAAATTGCATGCCTCTATATATATAGTTATATAAGAAATGTTTAAAAGACCTAGGAAGGATATCCACCCTATTTCCTTTTCGCGCTTGAGATGTGGTCTGGTGGGATATCGGGTACTCGTCCGAAAGTCGTTTAAATATTAGTTATATATCATGTGTACATTTATAGTCATAAAAGTTCATTCTGGTTCATCCCATGCCCTTGGGTAGCAAGGGTATACATCCATGTTCATACGTACCAGTTAGATTACTAGTAAACTACCATTTGGGTAGTTTAGGAAGATACTAGAACTGTTACTAGAACACGATATCATACAATGAGTCAGTTCATTCATGAGTCTATACTTTCTAGATAGAGAGCGCATACATTACAGCTAGAACATTTCATTACTATGAGAACATACACAACTATAGTAGAGAGGAACATATACAACTATACTAGGAGAGAACACATACAACTATGTTAGAAAGAGAACATATACAACTATACTAGAAAGAGAACATATACAAAGATACTAGAATGAGTACATTACTATACTTGCTAGGTAGAGAGCACGTACATTACAGCTAGAACAGTTCATTACATTACATATATATGAATACGTTAATTATTGTGATATGTATCGGAGCATGCCTTAAATGTCATGGCCCGAGTTGTAGCCAGAGTCTCTTGAAGGGAGAGCGTGAGTTTGCATATAAATCTATACTGGATTGACTATCCTACACCTTGTTGCTAGCTACAGCCGGACCTGCAGGTCTGTGGGTGCCAAACGTCATTCCGTTTTACGACCATTCTTATGTCGTTGTTACCAGTCAATAGTATGGTACAATTAATCACATGATGCCTTAATATAAATCCGGTTTAAGGTAGTTAGTACAGCAGTAGTTCTTATAGCGCTACGTTTTAGTACTACATTAATTTTCCATGTACACATATTTAGTGATCTTTTCACTTAAACTATAAATCTAAAAACTATATATTGTTAATAATAGTTACACTTGGGAAAATTACACACTTTTACATGACACGAACATTTAGAACAGTTAAGTCTTGGTAGAAGACTACATTGAGAACAGTTAGGTCTTGGTAGAAGACACCCTTACATAATAGTAGGAATCATAGGGATTTCTAGAGTTTTTCAAACGTTTACAGTTGTTTTACAAACATTTTCATACTTACAGTTCATATACATTTACAATACTTACAATTCATTTACTTACATATTCTGACATACAAATTAAGACGATAAAATACTTATGATCTCACCAGCTTTATAGCTGATACTTGCTTTCAAAATTACTTGTATCCTCAGGTCATCATAGACAGGTACCGATGCAAGGATTAGGGAAGATGGAGCTCGTTGGAGACTCATCTTTCATTTTGATTTATGCTTTAGTGTTTATCAAAATTTGACAGAACACACTTGTAAAATAATTATATTATTAATGCAATGGATGATGTTGTTGCTTGTTTACTACTTTACATTATTGTGATATTGTACATGACGTCCTCCACCCCAGAATGTTTCCGCCGTTCTTGGTTTTGGGGTGTGACAGTTTATATGTTTCTATTGCCAAGAAAAGGGGCATTGGTTGCAAAGCTTCCCTGACTACCTAAAAGATTTGAGAAAAGGTAGAATTGTAAAGTTTGACTTTGCTTCTTGTAAGTTTACTCTCTAACTCTATTAAGTTCCTAATTGTTGGTTCTTAATACATGATGTGACAAGGTTTCACTTTGATGTTTTGTAGGATCATGCGAAGGGAAGGAAGCTTAAAGGAAGAGTATGTTGAATCTGATCGCGAATATGGATTTCAATCGCATGTTTCGAAGATCAGATTTTTGAGTTGCTGCTTAGGAGTTATGATAGATTGCTAGGAAATATGTAATAACATAGTTTTAATTTGTAATTGCATTGTAAGGAAATTTTTTTTTTCGCATTTTATAAATAAATAAAATTTTATTTTATTTTATCTCCTTATAATGGCATTTGTGAAATTGATGTTTCTATGTTTCTATGTTAGCAATATGAATTTGACTCTTTCGTTTGTGGTAATGTCAAAATTTGCCAAATAAGAAAAGATTCTCATCACCCAAGTTTCAATTGGATAGAAACTTGGAATCATACAACTTGTATTATGAATTAGAATTTCCATCTTTGGTAAATTAAGACTAATTCCTTGTTCACATGTATATGTGAGTAAGTGAAGGACTAGGGGATCGGGTACACTTGGTGTGTACTGGTCAAGATCCACCACAAAGAATGATAATAATATTCGTCATGATTTACTAAAGTTTAGTAAATATGGTTATGTTTACAAGTTTAAGTATAATTCTGAACATTGGAAAAGTTTCAATGTATGGCAGGACAAATAAGAAGAATCAAATTAGGCAGAAGGATAAAAGTTTCTCCAATTTGAAAGGATGGGAGAGTACTTTAGTATCATGTTTTATGATCATCTTAATGATTATGGAAAACCATATCACAATTTATTCTCTAAGTATCATGTTGAAATGGTTAAATCAAGATGATGAATCATACTTCGTTCCAAAAACAAGTCTTAGAGTCATACTCTTGTACATTAAATTAAGAAGGTTTATAACACTCATAAAATGTAGACTAATATGTTTCTTACTCTTGTACATTTGAAATTGGTAAGTTGTGATGTTTTGGATAAAACAAAGACCAACTAAGGCCAATTGTGTGAAGTGTTAATCTTGATAAGAATCCGCACTAACTCTTAAATATTTGTTTGTCAAGGAATGGATCATGACAAGAGAATCTTATATATCAAGAGGTCAGTGGGAGTCTTAAAGATCTTGAAAGGTTCAAGAACTAATCAAGAGTAAACCTATTGTTAAACACTATCACACGACTTGAGGTTTGTAACCTATCGTGTTGACATATTCTTGTTTCTATGCCCATTCCAGTTAAAGTTGACTATGCATGTGGGTTCTATGAATTCTTAGTTTTTTGCATAACTACTTGGAAGCAATGGTAGGCCCTTATGCTGCCAGGTGGCAAGAAATTATGATTGAACAAGTTCAGTCTATATGAGTATGGATTTTTTGTCATTATGGTTATGAAAAATTCACATGGATAGGAACACATACACCAAAAAATGTAAGTGTCATAAGGTTTCTCTCCGACTCATGAAAACGATAGTGAGGAAATACTTTCACTAAGTAGATTTTAAGGAGATAGAATTGTGATATTTGCATTCTCAAATTCAATTATGATTACAACATCCCTTTTCATAATTTGAATTGTGAGAAATGGCAAAGGTTCTAAACTTTATAGATTTATGGTTGTAAATTCTGAAATTGCTTAGACACACATGTGAGCTATCTAATGAAAGGTGTATGATTTTGAGAAGCCTAGATAAATTCTTAACGAAGCATCTCGTATCAAAAATCTGAAAATTGGTAAGAAAGTTAATAAGTATTGAGTTCTAGAAGTCCAATTGATTTTTGGGTACATGTCAAAGCTAGTGGGAGCATAAGAGTTATGCTAGTAAGATAATATGCTAGTGGGAGTATAATTATTATGGAAAGTGCTGCAAGTTAGCAATGTTAACTATAGATAGAAATAGTTTCAATTTGCAAAGATGCAGAGTTTGAAGATTTGTTTTTCTATAATTAAGGGAGAGGAATTCATACTTCATTTCAAATCTAAAAGCTTAGATTGAGATTTTAATCAATGTTAGTCAAATATATATATATATATATATATATATATATATATATATATATATATATATATATATATATATATATATATGAATGTTATGTTGGAATGGTTCAACATATGGAAATTATGTATATGGAAATGTTAATTGCATTCTTAAAATTTGATTATGATTACGACATGCCTCTTCATAATCAGAATTCTGAGAACATGGCAAATAGAAATATTATAGCAAAAGACTGATCAAGTATCATGTCTTTATCTTAGACATTATGAATCGTGTCCCATATGCTTCGGGTATAGGATCGATTGCATATGCTATAATATTATTGTGTTCTAAATTTTTCCAAATGCCTAGGGCATTAAGAGGGAAAAAGGACTAGAACCGGTTATGACTAAAGTGGTAGAGAAACTGTTAAGGACAATCTAAGGTTCGCCAAGGATTGGTCGCTTAAGGACAGTTGGAAGTATAGTAATGGATGGACCATATTGACATTATTATGAATAGACATGAGTCTATTAATGAATTGTCGTATGGAAAATATGGAATGTTTCCATATTGGGAGTTGAAGAATATATGAAAAAGTTAGAAACTTTCGTGCAAGAAGGATGTTCAAAGGAGCGTACTTTGAATTTCAGACTTCATTTCCATGGAATTTTCTTGTAACAATCTCCAAAAGGAATATTTTGTAATACCATTGGTTAAGTCTTTGTGACTTTTGGCACCTAGACATTACGAAAAAATCATTGCATGATAAGTCTATAATCTAACACTTTCTAGCAGTGACAAAAATTTGGAATTTTTACACATTCAATAAGGATTTGGAATTGTGAAATGAGCATCATTGAATGTTTTCCATTAATCTATTTCACAAATTCAGGACCATAGACAAACATAGTGTGCATGCTTGGAGCATGGCATAGCTATTGTCTTAATTCAAGTATTAGGTTGATAAATCGAAACATTATACAATGAATAATGTATAATCAATATGGTGATTTAATAAAATGTGTTTTTTATTTATATTCATAAGTTCTAAGACCATATTAGATTCAATTATTCTTGTGTTTCACTTTTCATGTTTTGACTTCCCGAATAACTAGGTTATTCAAACCATCTAAAGTGGATCATACTTTGGAAGTGGGTATTGAGGCAAGAATGTCATGAATGGGTCTGTAGTTTGTCTAGGACAAAGTGGTTGTAGTGTTCATGAGTACTCATGGAATAAGATTCGAGTATTGGATTTAACCCACACTCATTTGAACTACTTCATGGATTTGATCACAAGTGGTCATGAGATGATAATATCTTATATTCTTCATACGGGGACATGTGAGTTGTAGTTGCGAGTAGGTTGCACATTGACATATGTAAATGCACCAACAACTTGGATGTTATAAAACATATCATTGTGTGTAATTTGATGAGTAAGTACAAGCGAGCATTTGGGTCTAAGTTTATCCATTCCTTTTACTCTATGTGGATAAAAGCAAAATTTGTGGGCCCCTTGATGATTTAGTGATGACACCAGGCCTGGACTGATTTGATTTGTTCAATTAGTCAGTCGTCATAAATCAGAAATCAGGAAACAACAGATGGATAGAGAGAATGATTTTAATCCATGTCTCATACCATATGATATCTAGAATAGATGAATATATGATCCCTTATCTAATGGACATGGCATTGACTAGGTCAGAGTTTGACATCGGCTTTTAAGAGCTATGATTGCTAGTCGGGTTGGAGTCATGCTTGCAATAATAGTTATTAGACTTATCCAAGTGGGATACTGTTAGATTAGGTGTCTAAGCCCATAACTATTATTGGTATGTACTTGACCCAAGAGTAGCATGGTCCATTTGTGTTGCATGGCACCGGAACAATCTGAAGGTTAGATAATTGAGAAGAGGTTGTTTATGGTTTATTAATATATTATAAGTTCTAATATATTAATATGAAATCATATTATTTAATTAGTATTGATCAAGAATTAATTTGGAATTAATTTTGTGATCAACAGAGACTAATTAAATATAAGGGATTGATTTGGTAAATCATTCATTCTTATTAAGTGGGCTTATGATCCATAGTTCTTCATATTGGGATAAACCCATGTGGTATCCATGGATACTCAATGGAGGTTTTAACCCATGTAGCATGAGGGATATGGAAAGTCATTAGGGTTTATATGCTGTAACCCTAGTTTGCCACACTATATAAGAACCTTTCTAGCTCATGATATTGGCACTTAAGTGGTGACTAGTGGAAACATACGAGGGCTAGCAAATTTTATGAGTGCAAGTGACCTCCTCTCAATTTCCTCCATTGTTGGTGGAGTTGTGTGATTCTATTTGAGGTGCAACACTTGGGGCACTATGTTCTTAAAGGTCCATTGCTTCCAACTACAACAAAAGGTTTGTCATCTAACTTGTTTTATTACCCAAGTATCAAAGTTTTGTATGCTAGTTAGGGTAATACCTTGGAAAGTTCAAGTTTGCATGTACAATAGAGAAAACATAGATCCAACGTATTTAGGGTTGCATGAACGCCTTAGGAGTGTTAGAATGATCAAAACCCTTTAGAAACATCTTCAATGGTATGAGAATCAACATGCTTGGCCACCATGGTTAGGGTTTTGAAAGCTTGAAGAAGATCAGAGAGAAAAGAGGACAAATCGTTTGAGAATTGTATGTGAGCGTAAAATTGGAATGCAATCCCCAACTCCCTTTTTATACATGCTCCCAATTTGAATTTGAAGCGGTTTGTATCATTAAATGCGACCGACGTGACAACTTGAAAAATGGACCAATAGTCGTAAAAAGAGTCACGCGTGGAAAAGTGATGTGCACTTTTTCCTTGAAAATCGCACAGAAGACAAAAAGTCACATCAAACATGTTGGATTAGGTGTCTAAGCCCACAACTATAATTGGTATATACCTGACCCAATAGTAGTGTGGTCCATTTTCACCAGAACAATCTAATAGGATGAATATTTGAGAAAGAGGTTAGTTGTGATTTATTAATATACTATAATTATAATATAATAATTGATAAATCATATTATATAATTGGTATTGATCAATAATTAATTTGGATTTAATTTAGTGATCAAAAGTGACTGATTAAATTAATTGAGCCTAATTATGTAAGTCAGTGATACGTATGGTTTGGGCTAATGATCCATGATTAGTTTGAGTTGGAATAAGCTTATGTGAAAGTACATTAAGTGTTAGTCGAAATGAGTTGTTGGATCATAAGCCAAAGTGTTAGAATTAGGGTTTAAATATGACTCTTGGAATTCTACACTATATATGTAACCCCTTAAGTCCTAAAATCGGATACACTAGCATTCTAAGCAAGACCATAGCCGATTTTAGGTGTCTCCTAAATATCTCTCATATTCATCTAGTTGACATTGGTGTTTGTGACTTGTTTGGGGCATCAGACTTGGGGTGCTAAGATCTTATAAGGCCAAGTTCTACAAGCTACATCAAAAGGTAATCTTCTAACTAGTTTTTATGATACATATGTCAAAGTTACATGCTAGTTAGGCTTCATGCTTTGGAAAATGAATATTGCATGCATAATTAGAGAAAACCTAGATCCAAAGCATTAGGGTTGTATGTGCACCATAGGAATTTTAGAGTACATAAAACTCATCAGTGGTATCAGAGCAATGGGTATTTTTTTTGTTATAATGATGCAATTGTGTGATTTTCAAAGCTGAAAAAATTACAATTATGGATTTAGCTAGATGAACTCGTCGAATTGGTAAATGATAAGCTTATGCAAGGATCATTACCACAAACTATTTTGGTTCATAAAATTCATTTTTTTAATGATATGGTAATGGTTATCCTCATCCAATAACATGATGAATGTCAAATTTTAAGATAATTACTTGATTTAGTGAAAAACTAATTATTTTTGAATTTGAAATTATCTTGTTATATGAGTAGTATTAGGTCAAATTGGTAAATGATAAATTATATGATTATTTTTGTTAGTTGTATCTAATCTCGATGTTTCTTGAAGAGTTTCATAACTTGTCCTCAAGTTATGAAATATGAAAAGTATTATTCATGAAACTTTAACTCCTTAAGTTATGTAATTCAAAAGGTCTTGAAAAGTTTCATAACTTGCTATGGAAATTGGAAAGTCTCATTTATGTAACATTAAATTCTAAAACTCAAGAGTTTTTGAAGGGTTTCAAAACTTTCCGTCAAGTTTTGAAGTTTGAAGAGTCACATTTATGAAACTTTAATTCCAAACCCTAGAATTTTAAAAGTTTAAAAATCAACCCTATACTATAATAATATTAAAAGTTTAATAGTTATATATATATATATATATATATATATATATATATATATATATATATATATATATGTGTGTGTGTGTGTGTATGTGTGTGTAAAACAAGCCAGTCTTACCGTTAGTAGGCCTCATTCACGAAGCTTGTCTATAAGGGGTGTTTAAGGAAACGACCTATAATATGACCACCATTGGGTATCTACTCTTACCCACCGCTCTCTTGACTAGTGAAGGGTGATTAGCCGAACGGGTAGGATAGGATATTAATCCACATTAATAAGTATAATGATATTATAAATAACTAAACTTTTATAAATTCCCAATCTTAGTTACTTTAGGAAAAATGTGAAGTTGGTGATATTCCATGAAATTGTACTTCGCACCTTGCTAAGTCGTTAGTGGAGCATGTGTGGTTAACCGACACAATAATTTGGGACTGGCAAGAGTGGAAAAGGATGGCTTGGTGTTAATCACTGATCAAGGGAGTGTGTATGGTTAACCGACACATTGATTAGGTGATAAGTAACATCAAAAGTACCAAGCACATTTGCATGGTTATTCACACCTTGTTTGTGATCCTTGGTATCCCAGTCACAAACTTGAAGGGCATAATCGAGATTTTAAACATGCCATTGAAAGTTTCAATGAATCTCAAAAGAATCTAGGAATTTCAATTCATTTAAAACTTAATCTTCATTTTCGTTTTTCATGGTGGAAATTGGTAAATCATCACTTACCTACCTTCAAATATTTTACAGTTGGATTACGGCATCCCTCTTCCAAATTGTAGAATATTGTGTTGGGTCCTGGCCTTATTATTTTATTTAGGTGTTATATTAAGGATCCTTATCTAATATAGCCTTTGTCTTTCTTTTCAGATATCTACTTCGAACACTGCTTCAAACACACTCGCTGTCGGCTCTTTCTCCCTCATGAACTTATGTAGGAGGGTCATCTTTAATGGATCAAACTTCAATGACTGGATTCGAAACATTCTTATGGCCATTCTCTACGAGGACAAATAATATGTTCTTGATAAGGAGCTAAAGGAGATTGATGAAAACACTGCCACACTTGAACAAATTGTTGAATACAAGGCTCATAAGAGGCACGCGACAAAGGTGTTGTGTACCATGATTGCTACCATGACTGCAGAGCTGCAAAAGTCCTATGAGGACTTTTGGCCGTATGAGATGCACCAAGATTTGATGGAGAGGTACCATCAAAGTGCTTGGCAGGAAAGGTATGAAATCATAACCTCAATGATCACAACAAAAATGAAGGATGGAAAGTCCATCACGACCCACTTACAAAAGATGCAAAGGTTTGTAGACCGCTTGTTGAAGTTGAATGTCAACTTCGATGAAGAGTTGGCTATTGACATTATCCTACACTCTTTACCTCCTTATTATGATCAGTTTAGATTGACCTATCATATGAACGAAAAGGAAGTCACTCTAAGCAAGCTTCAGGGACTTTTGAGAACTATTGAAAGCAGTTGAAAAGGTAAATCTGTTGTGCGCACTCCTACTACTGTTGCCCTTGTCTTGGCAACTGGGCATGGGAAGGGAAAGAAGAGGAAGAATCCTTCTAAGAGCCACAAGGGAAAGTCCCATGATGGATCCTCTTCTAGTGGGACCAAAGTTGGTTCTGCTAAACCCTTTTCCAATCCAAAGGAAGCAGAATGCTTCCATTTTTATGAAAAAGGGCACTAAAAACGAAGTTTCCCCAAATACTTGCAGGACATAAAGGAAGAGAAGATCAAGCCCACATTCGTAGGTATTTACACTATTCTATCTACTATTGCTGCCCCTATCTTGGCAATTGGACATGGGAAGGGAATATAAGAGGAAGAATCCTTCTAAGAGACACAAGGGAAAGTCCCATGATGGATCCTCTTCTAGTGGGACCAAAGTTGGTTCTGCTAAACCCTTTTCCAATCCAAAGGAAGTAGAATGCTTCCATTTTTATGAAAAGGGCACTGAAAACGAAGCTGCCCCAAATACTTGCAGGACATAAAGGATGAGAAGATCAAGCCCACCTTCTCAGGTATTTACACTATTCTATCTAATAACTCATCTCATGCTAATTCTTGGGTCGTTGATACATGATGTGGTATTCATATTTGTTTTTATTTGTAGGGTCTAAATGGAAGTAGGGATGTACAGCACGGGAAGATGAACTTGATCATGGGGAATAGGAAAGTGTCGCTTGTCACCAAGATTGGAGTTTATTCTTTATTGCTTAGGAGTGGGTTAAATTTAGAATCGAATAATTGTTGCTACTTGTCTGATATGGCGAGAAATATTATTTATTTTCATGGTTTGTATGAACAAGGTTTTAGCTTTTCATTTAATAATGAGATTGTTGCTATTAATGCTTATTATAATGGTAAATTTTATTTTGAAGCATTACCTTGTAATGGTATATATGAAACTGTGATGGTTGTAGATTACTTAGGAAATAATGTGTTGCATATCAATTCGTCCAATGGTTTGGATAAAGCATTCGTATGGCATTATTGTCTTGGACATGTCAATAAGAAGTGCATAGCCCAACTCCAAAAGGATGGAGTGTTGGAGTCATTTGAGTTAAATTCGGATGACACATGTGAATCTTGTTTACTTGGAAAGATGACCAAGTCACCCTTCACTGGTTCTTGTGCAAGGGGTGAAGGATTGTCGGATCTCATATACACCGATGTGTGTAGACCCTTCAGATCCTCCACAAGGGATGCTAACGAATTCTATGTGATTTTTACTAATGATTATAGTAGATATGGGTATATCTACTTACTCAAGCAAAAGTCATGAACCTTTGAAAAAATAAAAGAGTTTAAACAAGAAATTGAGAATCAATTGGGCAGGAAGATAAAGATGCTCCGATCCAATCGAGGTGGTGAATATCTTAGTATCGAGTTCCACGAATATCTGAAGGAATGTGGAATTGTTTCACAATTGACACCACATAGGAACCCGCAACTAAATGGTGTGGCTGATAGGCACAATCAAACCTTGTTGGAAATGGTTTGTTCCATGATGAGTCGAGCTTCGTTACCCATCTTATTTTGGCAGTATGACTTAGACACTGCCACCCATATCCTTAATCTAGTCCCAATTAAAAAGGTTACCAAATCACCTCACGAGATGTGGACAGGGAAGGTTCCCTTGTTAGCACATATCAAGGTTTGGGGTTGCGAGGCTTTCGTAAGATGAGAGACTCACGACAAGCTCGAACCTCATAGTGAGCATTGTAATTTCGTCGGCTACCCATAGAAATCCTTTGGATATCTCTTCTATAGACCGAGTAACAATGTTTTCTTCATTCAAAGGAGAGGGGTTTTCTGCGAAAGAAATCTCATATGCCAAGAGGACAGTGAGAGACAAATTGTCTTTGAAGAGCTTCAAGAGTTAAGTGATGAAGGAACCTCAAACACTAGCACTCAACCTGAGGAGGAAACTCCAGTTGAACCAGTTGACGAGTCCTTACCGCGTTCCAGTAGAGTTAGAATGACACCTGAGTTTTATGGTTTCCATATTACTATAGATGGTGATACATTTATCAGTTATAATATATGAGTAAATTTGGATGAAGCTAACAACTACAAGAAAGCCATGACAGGCCTCGAGTCTGCAAAATGGAAAGAGGCGATGGACAGCAAGATTCAGTCCATGTACGACAATCAAGTTTGGAACTTGGTTGACAATGTACTAGGTCGTAAGATGGTCGGGTTAAATGGATCTTCAAGGAGAAGACCGACATGGATGGGAAAGTACACACTTATAAGGCACGATTGGTTGCGAAGGGCTTTACTCAAACTCCTGGAGTTCACTATGACGAGACATTCTCACCAGTAGCGAAGATTAAATCTATAAGGGTTATGCTAGCCATAGCTACATTTCATGATTATGAAATATGGAAAATGGATGTCAAAACCTCTTTCCTTAATGTGAAGTTGGCTGAAGATGTTTACATGAGTCAGCCAGAGGGTTTTGCCAATGCAATGTACCCTTATAGAGTGTGTAAGCATGAGAAGTCCATTTATGGATTAAAACAAGCATCTTGCAGATGGAATCTTTGTTTAGATTAGAAAGTCAAAGAGTTTGGTTTTTCGAGAAGCGAGGATGAGTCCTGTGTATATGTCAAAGCTAGTGAGAGTATAGCTAGCTTTCTGGTATTGTATGTAGATAACATACTACTCATAGGAAACAACATTCCAACCTTGCAGGAGGTTATGTCATTTCTTGGAAAGTGTTTCGTTATGAATGACCTTGGGGAAGCTGCTTACATTCTGGGGATAAGGATATTCAGAAATAGGAGTAAAAGACTAATAGGACTTAGTCAAAGTACCTACATGGACAAGGTGTTGAAACATTTCAACATGGAGGATTCCTAGAAAGGAGAATTGTCTATCCAGAGCAATACCAAACTAAGTAAGAATCAGAGTCCGAGTACCGATGTTGAGATAGCAGAAATGAGTTGAATACCATATGCTTCTGCAGTTGGCTCGATCATGTATGCTATGATATGTACTCACCTTGATGTAGCCTTTTCTTTGAGCATGGTTAATAGATATCAAGGGAACCCTGGTAAAGCTCACTAGACTATAGTAAAGAACATTCTTAAGTACATGTGGAGGACTAAGGACTGGGTCCTTACCCTCAGTGGGAGTGATAACTTGAGAGTGACAAGGTATAGTGACTCCAGCTTTCAGACCGACAGAGATTATTTATGCTCTCAGTTGGGCTGGGTATTTACGTTAAATGGAGGAGCAGTAACTTGGAAAAGCTCCAAACAGGATATTGTAGTTGATTCAACGTGCGAATAAGAATATATAGTAGCAAGCGAAGCGTCAAAGGAGGCAATATGGCTAAGGAACTTCATCGGAGACCTTGGAGTTGTACCAGCTGTAAAGGAGCCTATGGAGATTTTTTGTGACAACGTGGGTGCGGTCGCCTTGGCCAAGGAACCAAGGGATCAAGGCAGATCCAGGCACATCGACAGAAAATATCACTTCATAAGACATCGATTTGAAGAAGGACTCCTCATGATGAAGGGGGTATCGTCAGAGGAAAACCCAATAGAAACCCTTACAAAGGGACTGGGTAGGGTTAAGCACTTGCAGCATGCTAGGAGCATTGGGCTGAAGGAAGATATTAGTTTTAATGATTAGATAGACATTTAGAAACTTGTAATAGCTAAAATGTAATTGATATTTGATGATCAAATAAAAGGAGTTTTATTTATAAGTAAAGATACTATCTTGTGTCAGTTATTTACTATTGTTTCACTTTTTGCATGTTTTGACTTCCAGAATAATAAGATTATTCAAACTATCCACAGTCGATCATACTTTGGAAATAGGTTATGAAAGTAGACTGTCATTAATGGGTTTTTGTAAGATTATCTAAGGTGTTAGACATTGCAAAAGTTTGCAAAAAACATTCATGAGTGCTCCTGAAATAAGATTTAAGTATTGGACTAAACCCATGCTCACATGAATCACTTCATGGAATTTATCACGAGTAATTGTGAGATGATAATATCGTATAGTCTTTAAACCAAGATATATGAGTTGTTGATTACTAGTTGGTTGTACATTGATGATTCGAAACTGCATCAGTAACTTGATGTTTTAAAATGCATTATAGTGTATGATTTAACGAGTAGTTGGTACAAGCCTATAAGTCGAAGTTTATCTGTTTCTTTTATCCTAAGAGGATTAAAAGTGACATCTTGGGCCCCTCGATGATTTTGTTTTGACTTATGTGTCGGGCCCAGTTAAAACTCTATTGATGTGTTCAATTAATTTCTATGTGAAACAAATCAGAAATCGGGAAACAGTCTGTTAGACAATGAGTATAACTTTATTCAATATCTTTGTCCACACGATATCTTGAAGAATAGAGGATTATATGATCCCTTATCTAATGGATGCATCAGAGTTCAACAACAACGTTTTAGAGCTACGATTCCTAATTGGATTTTGAAGTTACATTGGAGGTTATAGTTATTAGACTTATCCAAGTGGGAGACTCTTGGATTAGGTGTTTAAGCCTATAACAATAATTGGTATGCATTTGACCCGATAGTAGCATGGTTCATTTTGGGTTGCCTTTACAAGAACAATCTGATAGGATGGATATTTGAGAAAGAGGTTAGTTGTGATTTATTAATATATTATAAGTATAATATAATATATTAATTGAGAAATCATATTATTTAATTGGTATTAATCAAAAATTAATTTAGTGATCAAAAGTAACTGATTAAATTAACAGAGACTGATTATGTAAATAAATAATACATATGGTTTGGGCTAATGATCAATGATTGGTTTGAGTTGGACTAAGCTTACGTGAAAGTTCATTAAGTGTTAGTCCAAATGAGTTGTTGGATCATAAGCCTAAGTGTTAGAACTAGGGTTTAAGTATGACTCTTGAAATTCTACACTATATATGTAACCCCTTAAGCCCTAAAATCGGATACACTAGCATTATAAGCAAGAGCATAGCCGATTTTAGGTGACTCCTAAACCTCTCTCATATTCATCTAATTGTAATTGGTGTTTGTGACTTGTTTGAGGCATCACACTTGGGGTGCTAAGCTCTTATAAGGCCAAGTTCACAAGCTACATCAAAAGGTAATCTTCTAACTACTTTTTATGATACATATGTCAAAGTTGCATGCTAGTTAGGCTTCATGCTTTGGAAAAAGAATGTTGCATTTATAATTCGAGAAAACTTAGATCCAAAGCATTAGGTTTGTATGCTAGTTAGGCTTCACTTGCCCTTGTGGAATGTGTCACAACTAGTATTTTTGGCTAGGAAATTATGTATTCATGTAATCTACTCCAGGGTAACTTGTAATCTAAGTCGAAGTTTTGTGTAAATGATCATTCCAAAAACAGCTAGTTAAATCAGAACTCACTCGTGAAGTCTAAAATCTAATTCAATACATCGCATATACTCAACTGTGAGTTTGAAACCCTAATATCCTGGTTCAAACTCAAAAATGGATCAGGATCCTTTTATTTGGCCTAATAGGCCAGTAAACTCTTAATTTGGTTATTTGGGCTCTAATTGGACCCACTTTCATGAAACCATAACCTTTTGGGCCATGTTGGGTCTAAAATATCTCATTTCACTTTTATGGGCCTTATTGGACCTCAAATGACCCACTTCATTCTCATGGGCCTTTATGGGCAGTGAACAACTCTCTTGAATTCTATTGGGCCGTAAACCCCATTCCTTCATCATTTTTGGGCTGTAAACCCATAATAAGGGCCCAATGGGACAAGAACCTTCATAGTGGGCCAATAATTTCGAATATGTTCAATATTAGCCCAAACTTTCCTTTTTCTCTTATTCCTACCTCTCATTTTCGACCCCTATATAAAAAAGGGGAAATAACATGGAGTAGACACCTCATATTTATACAACATACCTCTAAGTATTATTCTCCATGTATCCATGCGAAAATTGCATGTATCAAGGCAAACTTCTTATCACTCTCTTCATAAGTCAAACTCTCCATCCCCCTCTTCTCTCTCTACCTCTCGACCACTTTCTCCCTCTCTACCCTCATTCACCACTTCAATTCCAACTCATTTCCTTTTAACATTCAACATTCTACCATTCTCTATCTCTCTATGATTTCGTGTGAGTGTGTGTTCTTCAAAGAAGTCTTCATCCAAGGATCACAAAGTTGGTAAGTCTATGTTTGATTCAAGTGTTTTTGCCTCATATGTGCTTAGAACTTTCAATTTACATACTTTGTTGTGTATCAAACTCCTTAGAATACCCATATTTTCAAGATTATCTTCAAGAAGGCAAGCTAGGTTAAAAAATCCTTCCCTTCTTCATCTATAACTCGAAAAAGTCCCAAGGTGAGTTCATACCCCTATTTTCGGTTTTTACTATGTTTTGGGGGAGAATACAAGTTGTTTTGTGTAGGTCTATGTGTATATGCATGATTATGTGTGTTTTACTATGTTAAATATTGTGTTTTTGTGTTAGAACTCCATAAATACCGATAGATCTACAAAAATATGGTGATATTGGTAAACGAAAACACTCCATGTAAATGATTATGAATATGAAAGGATTAAAACATACAAAGGATGTTTGAAACTAAGAAAAATTGTGTAAAGAGCCAAAAATTGACAAAGTAAACAAAATTGAGAATCTTTTGTCAACTCACGGTTTTAAAAGGACTAAAAGAATCTTTTTTAAACAAAAATGGGTCTTTATGACATGCACGTTTCAAAAAGGGCCAAAAGTGTAATTTTTCATAAAATGGGCCTCAAATCGGGCCTTCGCAGTTTTTATGGGCTAAACTTGTAAATTCTTGGCTCTTAGGATTCAAATTATGATTTTAGACAAATTTGAGCCAAAAATGTAAATTTTCGGTTAAAAGGGCTTAAAATGTAAATTTATTTAAACTTGGGCCAAAAAGATAATTTTATTCACAATTGGGCCGAGATTTTCAATTTTCATAAAATTGAGGTCAGAAGTGTTATTTCTAAACAAAAGGGGCTAGAAATGATATTTTGTTTAAAACAAGCCCAAAAATGTATATTTCGGTCTTAAAGGACCTAAAGTGTTATTTTTACAAAAAATGTGCCTTAATTGTAAATTTTCGGTTTAAGGACCAAAATTGTCTTTTTACAAAAAGTGGGCATTTTCTTGTCATTTTGGTAAACAACTAAGCTTAACAACCAACGGATCAATTTCATCATTTACATTTCTTATTGGGTCTGGAATATAATCTACATATTTAGTGGGCCTTAGTTGTCCTCTTACGTGTTTATTGGGCCTGAGATATAACTTACATGTTTATTGGGCCTTAGTTGTCTATTTATATGGTTATTGGGCCTAGAATATAATTTACATGTTTAGTGGGCCTTAGTTGTCCTCTAACATGTTTATTGGGCCTGGGATATACTTTACATGTTTATTGGGGCTTCCTGGTCCATCAACATGCTTGATGACTCCACACATTCACATACATACTCGTTGGGCTTTGGAAACTAAATACTTACATGGAAACAATATACAATGTGCAATTTCATATTCACGTAAATTTAGTTAAGGATCTTGTGAGACACTTCGTTTGGCACCTATCGAGTGTACAACCATAGCCTATAGTTATAACTAGATTCTCCTGGAGGGAGAGTGGGAGTTTGTGTATAGATCTATATTGGGGTGAGACCCCACACCTGAGCTGTTCGCTACAGTTCGACTAAGCCAGTCTAAGGTGACAAACTTTACCTTAAACAAATCGACGTCTGAAAGACATCATGACAGGCGGAATTGTCATTATCAAGTATGGTTATAACGACTCACTTAGAGGAATTAAATCCATTATAAATTTATGGAATACAACATCTGTTGATAATACGGTAATATACACACACTAGTACTCAGTCTTAGGGTGTTAAGATCACAATGTTTTATAAACAGACAACATCGGGTTGTCTGGGATCATTCACTTAACTCACTCACAAACATTAACACACATGCATTAATACAAGATTGGGCATAAACATTTCAAACCGTTTTTCAGAAAATATCGGATTTTCTAGTGTTTACAGAGTAATACAAAACATTTTCCTCAAACATGCTTATGAACTCACCAACATTATATATGTTGACCCTTTTTTAAATTAACTTGTATTCTTATGAAATCGTTGAGCAGGTTGGTCAGCAAGAATACCTGGATATTTTGTTGTGTTTTGTTATCACCTTACTTTGGATATTTTGACATCTAATATTGAAATACAATACTTGATGTAAACAATGACAGTTGTAATATTACATGTGTGATGATGATGATGTTTTGTTTCAATTATATATACTGTGATGATACTACAAGAATGAGGCTCAAGCCCCCGGACGTTTCTGCCATCTAGTTCGGGGGGTGTGACATATTGGTATCAGAGCATTGTTTATAGTGAACTGACATATCTAATAATGCAAGATATGCAACTATAAATACAATGGGACTAAACTACTCTGAACAAAAATATTAAAATACATACCTAGGTGTGCAGTAATACTATAACAATAAAAATCTCTAGACGAAACTGAACACCGTGGTTAAACCCAGACAATTATGTAGTCGTAGTGGGAATAAATAGAGCCTGATCGACTATATTTATTAAAAATAAGACGAACATGTGTTTGGGAGTGATCATGGTAGGCAATGAATCTAGAAACTTACCAACCTTGTATCCAAAAATATTTGAAGGAACTCAAACATAAACAATTAAAAATACTATAGGAGTACATGGAATGCTATCTACATACAATCTCCTTACACACTTCTCACCCCTCCGTTTCTCGCGTAGTCATCATGGAAGAGTTCCAACAAGGTGTCGTTTACTATCAGGCCCTGGTGGCAAATGGGTTGATCGAATGAGACACTGGTATGGTTCAAGGGGCAGATCCAGGGTTAGGACCTGAGGAATAAGTGGAGACAAACTATGAGTATGAGAAATCGGATGAGGAGATGGAGGAAGTAGGGGAAATTGAGGAAGTCCCCAGCGAGCCTCACTCTTCAGAGATGATACAGGACCACCCCGCAGCACCAGAGGATTCCACCGATAGGACGCGCTCCTTAGAGGAGGAGGTTGCCACCCTCAGACAACAACTTTTACCAGTAGATTACCGAGCAGTGTGAGTTGAGCATGAGGGGGATGAGGTCACTAGGGAAATGAGTGAGATGGTTGACCTCGTGGCGCAACATTCTGGCATTTGATTACCCCACCAGACCCTTCTCACCACGACTAGGATCGGTTTCATCTACTACCAGTACTGTTATGATTTCTGTTTATGAACTACTCTATGTACTATCGACTTCATGATTAAGTGATTACACTACTCATGGAGTCATTACGCTGCCAGATTTTATTTCCTTCATGTATTGTATGCCTTATAAAGGCAAATTTTCATGTATCAAAAAGAATATTACTAATGAAAGCAGTTATATATATATATATATATATATATATATATATATATATATATATATATATATATATATATATTATTGTGATGTTGTTATCTGCTATGTGTTTTATTATTATTATTTCATGTTAATCGTATGCATTCATTTACATGCACAACCGAATCACCGAAATTGTTCTATATTCAAGGAATCTCAAAACTAGAATGCACTAAATACTCATCATCTTTCCGTTCCATGTCAAAAGATGCCTCAAAGACCGAATTGCAAAAACAACATGGCACCAACACCACCACATCCACCGGAGGTAAACTCGGTTGCGTTCCAAGTAGCAGTGTCAACTACGGTCACCGCAACACTAGAACAGATTCACAATGGGAATAACGGTGGAGGTAACGGGCAAGGAGTTGGTAGTTCAAACCAGGGTATGAACCAAAGACCTAAAAAGATTTCATGAATGCCAAGCCTTGAATCTTCAACGAAACGGGAGGCGTGATAACCCTAAAGTGTTGGATAGAAAAATTTGAATCGGTATTCGATATCTGTGGATGCCCCGAAGAGTGTAAGGTGAAGTTTGCAGCTTGCGCATTTTTCGATTAGGCGCTTTCCTGGTGGAATGGTCATGTGGAGGCCATGACACTCCCAGTGGTGAAGGCTATGCCATGGGAGGAGCTTAAGGAAATGTTAATGGCGGAGTACTGTCCTAGAGGAGAGATCCAGAAAATGGAGAAGGAACTGTGGAATCTCACAGTTCAAAACTCAGACATCGATGCTTACATCTCGAGGTTTAGCGAATTGTCACTCCTATGTACAGGCATGATCACTTCTAAAGGAAAGAAGACTAAAAGATTCATTTGGGTATTAACCTTTCCAATTCAAGGAAATGTAATAACAACAATCCTTAAACGTATGACATTGCCAAAAGACTAGCCAAGAAATTATACGACCATGGCAACAAGAAGGCTGACAAAGCTGGGGAAACTAAAGTGAAGAGGGAGGGAAAAGATAACAAGAAAGACAAGGACAACAAACGAAAGGGGTGACAAAGCCAAGAGTCATTGAAAAGGCAACAAACTGTAGTAGTCCAGGCTGCTACTGCTCAGGTTGCCTCGACATCAAATGCTCCAGCCTCGACTACGCTGTCACACCCTCGAACCGTTAGAAAACAACGGCGGAAACGTCCGGGGGCGGGTGAGGCCATACGTAGTATCACAACAATAGTATCATAGAAATCAAAGTAATCACAACCATTACATTACAATATAAATATTTACATCTGTTTGGAAAACATAGTTTGTACAAAACAGTGTATAACAAAAGTAAAAGATGTGACTCTAAAATGCTCCGTCTTCTTCAAAAGTTGGCAAGAGTACCTATCTATTGTTGCCCTGAGAATACAAGCAGTTTCAAAGAGTATCAGCTTAAAGCTGGTGAGTTCATAAGCATGTTTTTGTATTAAAAACTAGTCACTGAGTTTGTACAAATAATGTCTTTTCATTATAGTAAAATGTTATTTGTATCATAAACCATCAAATTCTTAAATATGTATGCATGCTTTCCAAGAAAATCCAATTTTTTTCTAACATGTTTGTTGATTACTGTATGAAAAGTATGTTCCATTTGAAAACCCTGGCTAACACCAGTATGTAATGTATAATCTGTTTGAAAAGTCTGGCTACCACCAAAGTGAAACATAGATTTACTACTAGAAAAGGGATTAAAACACAATCAAAGTGAAGAATCTCTTACATTTTGGATGGTTCCATGAGCAATTTCGAAAATTGTAGAGAGAGAAAGCCTCTTAGAGTGTGTAAAGGATGAAATGAAGGCCACTCATCCCTTACATAGGGGTGAGTTTACGACCATGGGGTGGGTTGGGGGTGTACAACCGTGAACTCGACTTTGTGGCCGTACACTCCTTTCGATGGGGTGTTTGGCCCGGATTTTTTTGCTTTGACTCGGAAATGTTCGTTCTCCGACCCAAACCTTGATTGTATTGAGTTTAGAATATTTAATTAGACCCGAGAAGTTAACGGAAAAATTTAATAAAAATTAAATTTTGTTAACGGAAGTGGGCTAAAATAATGGAAATAAATTCTGGGTTGTCACATCATCCCCCCATTAGAGGGAATGTCATCCCGAAATTCGAGCATAGAATAGAAATCATGGATTTGGAAAGAGATGCAGATACTTCTGTTTCATCTGATCTTCGCGCTCCCAAGTGAATTTAGGTCCCCGCTTGGCATTCCAGCAAACCTTCACGATCGGGATGCGACTTTGTTTCGTTCGTTTGATCTCTCTATCCATGATTTCGACCAGTTCTTCCACTAAGTTTAAGTTTTCATTGATTTCAATCTCATCGAGAGGGATTACAAGTGTTTCGTCAGATAAGCACTTCTTAAGATTTGAAACATGGAAGACAGGATGAATGTTGCTAAGTTCTTGGGGTAAACGAAGTTTGTAGGCTACGGGACCGATCCTAGCAGGGATTTTAAAGGGTCTTATGTATCTTGGATTTAGCTTTCCATGCTTTCCAAAGCGTATCATGCCTTTCCAGGGTGAGACCTTCAACAGAACACGAACTCTAACCTGGAATTCCAAGGGTTTTCGTCGTTTATCGGCGTAGCTCTTTTGTCCATCTCTCAAAGCTTTTAGTCGTTCCCAGATTTGTATGATCTTATTTGTGGTTTCACGGATGATTTCTGGACCAGTGAGAGTGTTGTCGGGGACTTGTCCCTTTGCTAGTTGCGTGTCGCCCACCTCAGCTCAACACAGAGGGGATCTGCACTTACGACCATAGAGGGATTCGAACGGTGCAACCTTGATGCTGGTATGATAACTGTTGTTGTAGGAGAATTCAACCAAGGGAAAATGGGTGTCCAACGACTTACCGAAGTCAATGACACATGCTCTCATCATGTCTTCCAAGGTCTGAATGGTTCTCTCACTCTGCCCATCTGTCTGAGGGTGGTAAGCTGTACTCATATCCAGCTTAGTTCCAAGAGCTTTCTGTAGTGACTGCCAAAACCTTGAGGTAAACCTGCTATCTCGATCGGAGATAATGGACACAGGTACACCGTGCAGTTGAACTATCTCTTGAACGTAGATCCGCGTGAGCCTCTCTATTTTGAAAGTTTCCTTGATTGGCAGGAAGTGGGCGGATTTCGTCAATCGGTCGACTATTACCCAGATGGTATCATACCCACTCGGAGATTTGGGTAATTTGGTAATAAATCCATGGTAATCCTCTCCCACTTCCATTCAGGTATCTCTGGCTGCTGAAGCAAACCTGAGGGCTTCTGGTATTCGACCTTCACCTTGGCGCAAGTCAGACATTTGCCCATGAAGGTAGCGATCTTTGCTTTCATGTTTGGCCACCAATATAGTTTCTTGAGATCAAGGTACATCTTGTCCGAACCTGGATGAATGGAATATCTGGTTTTGTGGGCTTCGTTCATGACAACCTCCCTGAAACCACCGAACTTTAGGGTCCATATCCGATTCATGAAATAGTAGACTCCGTCTCCCTTGATCTCTAAGTTTTTCTCCATTCCTCTCAAGGCTTCACCTATCATGTTCTTTGGTTTTAAGGCTTCCAGCTGAGCCTCTCTAATTTGTGCAGATAAGTGGAAATGGATAGTTATTGTCAGTGACTTCACTCTATGGTCTGAGCATTCATTTCGGCTAAGGGCACCCGCCACTACATTGGTCTTGTCGGGGTGGTAACATATTTCGCACTCATAATCGCTGAGTAGCTCCACCCATTGCCGTTGTCTCATGTTCAAGTCCTTCTGGTCAAAGATGTGCTGCAGGCTTTTATGGTCAGTAAAGATTGTGCACTTCGTTCCGTAGAGGTAATGTCTCCATATTTTCAATGCAAAGACCACTACTCCCAATTCCAGGTCGTGAGTTGTGTAATTCACTTCATGTGCCTTTAGCTGTCTCGAGGAATAAGCAATAACCTTTCCTCACTACATAAGCACATAGCCTAAGCCTTGGTTGGATGCATCGCAGTAGACAATGAAGTCCTCCATCCCTTCGGGAAGAGACAGGATAGGTACACTACATAGGGCCTGCTTCAATGTTTGGAACGCAGTGTCTTACTTTTCACTCCAACAAAAGGGTACTCCTTTCTGAGTCAGAGTGGTTATGGGTTTGGCAATTTTGGAGAAATTCTTGATAAACTTGCGATAATAACCAGTGAGACCCAAGAATTGACAGATTTCTGTGGGCGTCTTCGGTGCTGACCAGTTCTCTATTGCTTTGATTTTAGAAAGGTCCACATGTATGCCTTCCTCACTTACCACATGACCTAGGAAAGTTACTTTTCGAATCCAGAATTCGCACTTGGAGAATTTCGCATATAGCTTTTCCGCTCTTAGAGTTTCCAGCACTAATCTCAAGTGCTGTTTGTGATCTTCCTCGCTTCTAGAATAGACAAGTATATCGTCAATGAACATGATAACGAACTTGCCCAGGAAAGGGTAGCACACCCAATTCATTAAGTCCATGAATATTGACGGTGCGTTGGTTAGATCGAAGGGCATTACTACGAACTCGTAGTGACCATATCGAGTCCGGAATATTGTTTTAGGAACATCATCCTCGTGGACTCGCAGCTGATGGCACCCTGGTCTTAGGTCTATCTTAGAAAAGTAGTTGGCTCCTTGAAGTCGGTCGAAGAGGTTGTTGATCCGAGGAAGAGGGTAACGGTTCTTGACGGTGAGCTTGTTTAGGAAATCGGTCTGATGAATCCTTTGCTGAGCAGCTCATTGAGCTAACTGGATAACTCCTGCATTTCTGCTGGTGCTAGGTGGTATGGAGATTTAGCTATGGGGGTAGCTCCGGGGATTAAGTCAATGCGAAACTCGACTTGGCGCTCAGGAGGGATTCCCGGAAGCTCTTCGGGAAAGACATTAGGAAAGTTGCAAACTTCGGGGATGTTCTCGAGGTCTTTAACTTCCTGCTTCTCATTAATGATGTGGTTTAGGAATGCATGACACTCCTTTCGCAGAAATTTTTGGGCTTTGATGCACGAAATGATACGAAGGTTTGAACTGAGTTTATCACCATAGATCATGAGGGTTTCACCAGAGGGGAGATTGAGACGGATAGCTTTTTCGTAGCAAAGGATATTAGCACGATTGGGGCTCAACCAATCCATGCCGATGATTACATCGAAGCTCTTTATGGAAACCGATATAAGATCATTCGGAAAGGAATAATCATTTAGGGTAAGGTTACAGTCGTGAAATATATCATTAGTGCTCTCTTTCTCACTGTTATCCATCTCGACGATAAATGTTTTGGTTAAAGTTTGAGGTTTATGTTTGAGAAGGTGTTTGAATGCATGACTAACAAAACTTCTCTCCACACTAGAATTGAAAAGAATGCATGCATATGAGTTGTCGAGGAGGAATGTACCCGTAACAACGGTAGGGTCGGCAACTACCTCCTCTTGCCCCATTGTTAGTACTCTCCCGGTGTTGCCAGTTGTTGCTACCTTGGGGAAGTTTGTCTTGTAGTGCCCGACCTCGCCACAACCATAATAGGCTTGACCGACACCTGCACCAGATGCCTTATTGGTTGGTTGGCTAGTGTTTTGCAGAAACCAGTTGTGTGTCCCTTATTACCATAGTTTTTGCACAACATCTCGCGATACCGCCCATGATGATGAAAGTTACACTTGTCGCATCTTGGCAGATTTCCAGCATATCCACTGGTAGGTGCTTGAGTTGCAGGGGTAACGGTTGGAGTGCTAACAGAATGAACTGCCACTGTATGTTGCTTCTTGGAGGGCTCCTGCAAGACTGACCCTTTCGTTGCTTCCAAAACTTTCTCTTCTCGCCACTTCCCTTAGCTGGTTCGGGAGCGGCTGTCACTTTATCAAGATCAACGTCGTGATCTATGAGAGTCTGCGCCAGGCACTTGGCGCTGTCAAAAGTGATTGGCCTAGTAGCCAAGATATTTCCTTGGGTTGGGGGCGTCAATCCCCAAATGTATCTCTCAATCTTTTTGCTTTCCGAGGTGACCATTACTGCGCAAAGAAGGGCTAGATCTTCAAACCTAGAAGTGTAGGTAGCAATGTCGGAACCCTTCATCTTTAGGTTCCAGAGTTTGTGTTCTAGTTTCTGCATCACGCCCCATGGGTAGTACTCAGCGGGCATGAGCTCCTTCGGACTCTCCCAACCCATAGCATTTGCTACCGGCAGGGTTAGGGATTTGAGCCGACTATTCCACCAGGTCAGTGCTCTGTTGGTGAAAGTGCAGGCGGCGAATTTCACCTTGTTAGCTTCAGAACACGAGAAAATTTCAAAAATAGACTCGATTTTCTCGAACCATCGAGTCAAGGCAATAACACCTCCAGTGCTGTCAAAAGATGTGGGCTTTGCGTTCATGAAGTCCTTATAGGAGCACTCCTTATGATGCCCTTGATTTCCTTCATGACTTTGGGAATGATTACCACTCCCGGAACTGCCAGAGCCACCAGAATTTATCTGTGACAAAGCAACAGTCACAGCGGCAGTAACGACTGCACGGAACATTGCGGGATCGAACTGAGGAGGTGGTGGTGGCGTTGGATCCGTCGAGGAATCGTTGTTCTTTCTGTTGGATATTTTCTTTGGAGGCATCTTGTTCTATATCAGGAAGAAGAAGATGGTAAGCCCTTTTGACTTTAGAATCAAGGGATATGAAACAAGGCGTATCTCTATCCGATAGAAAAAGTGTGCTACTAATCGGTAAACAAGGAAAAGTTACTAATACTAGTAAACTATCACTAAGAAAGAATGAGTAGAAACACTTGGAACAAATTTCTACAATGTAGTCGGCTCTGACTAAAATACTCCTATATTATTTTAAGTTGTATGTTCTGTTCTATTGATACCTTGTTGTATGGATACCTGGTAAGTTTTAAGCCAGTTGCAACACCCCAGTCACTCCCAATCACATGTTGGTCATGTATCGAACAAATATAGTTGATTAGGCTATATTGACCCTAGACATGATTACATAACTGCCCAAGTTTAACCATAGTGTCCAACATCCGAATACTTTTGTTTTGTTCTACAAATGATATTGTTTATGTAGGTATACTTGTATACTTCTTAAAAATACTTATAATTTAAAGTATACTTTTAGTTTCAGAGCACTTCGGCCCCTTTAGTTTTTATAGTTGTATACCATGTAAGGTTCGGTATACTTAGTTCACTATAAACAATAGCTCTGATACATATCTGTCACACCCCCGAACCGTCAGAAAACAACGGCAGAAACATTCGGGGGCGGGTGATGTCATACGTAGTATCACAACAATCGTATCATAGCAATAAAAGTAATCACAACCATTACATTACAATATGAATATTTACATCTGTTTGTAAAACATAGTTTGTACATAACAGTGTATAACAAAAGTAAAAGACGTGACTCTAAAATGCTCCGTCTTCTTCAAAAGTTGGCAAGAGTACCTGTCTATTGTTTTCCTAAGAATACAAACAGTTTGAAAGAGTATCAGCATAAAGCTGGTGAGTTCATAAGCATGTTTTTGTATTGAAAACTAGTCATTGAGTTTGTACAAATAATGTATTTTCATTATAGTAAAATGTCGTTTGTATCGTAAACCATCAAATTCTGAAATATGTATGCATGCTTTCCAAGAAAATCCTATATTTTCTAACATGTTTGTTGATTACTGTATGAAAAGTATGTTCCATTTGAAAACCCTGGCTACCACCAGTATGTAGTGTATAATCTATTTGAAAAGTCTGGCTACCACCAGTATCTATAGTAGTTTTATTATTCAAATAAAACCAAGAGAGGGATCCCTGGAATATCCTCTAGTAAGTAGTTAGGTAGTTTCATTAATTAAAATAAAACTATTGAAGAAAGAAAATCCCATAAACAAAGGTTAGTTTATACTTATTGTGAGCCTTATAACCATGCTAATGTGACTGATGACCTCCTTGATGTTTCTTCAGGCGTCGTACAGTTACAAAATTTGTCACCACAGGCATGCCCACCTAACTGTAGCTAACAGTTCAAGTGTGGGATTTTCGATCCCGAATAGATCTATTCACAAATTCCATGCTCTCCCTCCAGGAGACTCTGTTTATACTAAAGGTGAGGATTTATTGGTACCCCGAGGGGCATAACGAAGATAGGTCTCCTAATCCTGTATTAACTAGTTTACGTGTGGTTCTGTTGTTCTCGAGTTCGAAATCGTTTGTGACGTTGTAGAGTACAAATAATTACACGTAAAATAATTATTTAACAAGATACTCTAGTTTTCTGTATGTAGTAATGGATAAACTAAATATGTATTAGTTTATATGTTTGACTTTGTACATAGTTTGAATCTGTAAAACTAGTAATGAAATCCCCAAACTATACCTATTATAGTTTGATTGGTAAGTTGTGTTTGTGTACTGTTCTGAAAACTATGCAATTTTGTTTAGAAAACGTCCCTTATGCTTTGCATATTACAAAAGGGATAATGTATCGTAATGTTTGGTGTAAAAAAACTGTTTGAAATTGCATCAGTTTTAAGTTGTGAAATCCTTTATGTTTAGCTTGTATCCCCCTGAAAACGTTTAAAACTGTAAAAGAGTAGGGGTATGAACTCATTGTTTGATGTGGGATTCTAGTGATAATAAATAGGAGTTGTTGGGTGTCAGACAATGCTTCGGACACAAACGGATCCTATTTAACATATAAATGCACATATATGTATTAGATGAGGACATAACATCATTTGTTATGGAAGGAAACCGCCTTAGGGACTAGGAAACATTTGAAACTAAGTGTTAGAATCACATGGGATTGAAAATGGGGAGTTTGTGGCCGTAATCAGGAATGTACGGTCATGGGTTTGTAGCCCAACAATGTTCTCGGCCCAAGGGTTTAAGGTCCATGGGTTTACAGCCCATGGGTTTACGGCCGTAAACACTCGGTGAGAGGTGCGATTTTTGACATTTCAAAGTCCTTTCTAGCCTCTTGGAATTGTTCTAAGCCTTGTGTACAGCTTAAAGTGGGGTTTAAAGGCCAATAATTGACCTAAAATGGAGTTTTATGTCCATTGAAGGGTGTACGGCCGTACACATGGGTTTATGGCCGTAAACCCATTTCGTGTTCATGAATTGGGTCGATTGTTAGGTGAAAAACTAATGATTTCTAGTAGTTATCAAGCATAGATGGTAGTTACTTACTGTAACAGGCTTGAAATGAGGTTTTTAGCCACCAAACACTAGTGTGTGTTCTTGGTGAGAGAGAGAAAGTCTAGAACATAATGAGATTAAATGAGATGAAACATAGATGTACTACTAGAAAAGGGATTAAAACACAATCGAAGTGAAGAATCACTTACATTTTGGATGGTTCCTTGAGCACTTTCAAAAATTATAGAGAGAGAGAGAGAGAGAGAGAGAGAAAGCCTCTTAGAGTGTGTAAAGGATGAAATGAAGGCCACTCATCCCTTATATAGGGGTGAGTTTACGGCCAGGGGGTGGGTAGGGGGTGTACGGCCGTACACTCCTTTCGAAGGGGTGTTCGGTCCGGATTTTTATGCTTTGACTCGGAAAAGTTCATTCTTGGACCCAAACCTCGATTGTATTGAGTTTAGAATATTTAATTAGACCCAAGAAGTTAACGGAAAATTTTAATAAAAATTAAATTTTATTAACGGTAGTGGGCTAAAATAACGGAAATAAATTTCGGGTTGTCACATACGCAAACTACTACCAGGCAATACTCGAGAACCTTAGCAAAGTGTAACGAATGCATCTACCACCATCATGGGGAATGCAAAGATATACAATGTACTAATTTCAACCGTAAGGTCCATACCACTCGACATTGCAGATCTCAACCTCAACAGAACCAACAACCAAACCACAACAGCAACAATAACAACAAAAATAACAACAACAACAACAACAACAACAAAAACAACAACAACCGCAACAACAATAACAATAACGCTAGGGCTAGTCACACTTGTTATGGGTGTGGAAAAACTGGTCACTTCAGGCGCAATTTCCCCAAAGCCAACAACCAAGGAGCAGGAGGATCAGGGAGGGTCCTGACTTTGGGTCAATGTAAGGCAATTCAAGACCCAACGGTTGTTACTAGTACTTTTGCACTTAACAACACTTACGCATGCATACATTTTGGTCTTAGCGTTTAAGACTACTTTTCATTACTAAAGAAAACATTGGGTTTTTTTAAGAAACATACAAACATTTTCAAAGATTCAATGGCAGGTTTTCATTACAAAAACATTTTTATGAACTCACCAACTTAAATGTTGATACACTTTAAAAACCACTTGTATTCTCAGGAAATCAGTAGACAGGCACACCCGCAGGCTTTTAAGAAGAAGGAGCTCATAGAGTCGCGTCTTTCACACTTTTGTTATACTTTTGCTACATACAAATGATGTATCAAACAGATGTAAATACCATATATATACAATGAAATGGTTGTGTTTACTTTGATTACTATGATGCAATTGTTGTGATATTGTACATGACGTCCTCCACCCCCGAACGTTTCCGCCGTCTCGGTTTGGGGGTGTGACATACCATTACATAATCATCAATACATAAGCTTCACAATGAACACTAAATACCAATATACTCTCTACCATTACATAAACCTCAATATATAAGCTTAACAATGAAGTCAAGAACCAATACAACAACCATTGCAAGAAATATAATCTTCAATTCTTTCACTTCTTTCCTAACAACTGCACATCCTCTACAAATTTTAAAAGAGTATCTTCTACAATTTTTAGCAATGTAGAGAATTCATTCCAAGTGTTGCTATTTATTTTCTGGTGATTGTTTACTTGTATTAATAGACTTCCTCTATAAATCGCTTAATAGATGTCACACCCCCAAACCAGAATGGCGGAAACATTCGGGGGTGGATGACTTCACGTAGTATCACAACCATTGAATATTGTAAAGAAAGTAACACAACCATCACATATATAATGAAAACGTATGTTGTTGCGTTATACATATTAGCAAAAGAATATTACATAAAGATGATAAATGTTCAATAATAAAACATCCTTAGTGTTCCCTTCTCCAAAAGCTGGTGGTTACCTGTATTACTGATTCCCTGAGAAATACAAGTGGTTTCGAAAAACTGTCAACAATTAAGTTGGTGAGTTCATAAGTGTTTTGTATTGAAAAGTATGTCCTTTTTGATAGTAAATCGATGAACGAGGTTTTCAAAAAATCCAATATTTTCTATAAATGATTTAAAAGGTTTCCCGTGATGGAGTGCGTTAGTGTTTTCCATACTTGAATAATAGTGATGAAATTTGTGTTAACAATAAAATGGAAAACTGAAATGCATATATGAATCTCGTAAATCAAATTTGTTTTTATACTTTTATGTAAGTTTTATAACCATACTATTGACACTGACGGCCTGTAACAACATTCTTCAGGTGTTGTAGTGTTATGACATTTGTCACCCCAGACCTGCCGGTCTAACTATAGCTAATAGTTTAGGTGCGGGGTTGTCAATCTCGTATAGATCTATACACAAGTATCACGCTCTCTCTCCAAGAGATTATGGTATATAATACAGGACTTGAAATACATACATACGAGTACGTTGAAGTTTAAATGTCTCACATTACTTGGTATAAACAGATTTACGATAATAAAGTCTTTACTTCTTTTGAAAGCATTTCATTTGTCGAGATGTATATGTAAAATGTATGAATCACTTGAATACTACACTCATTATAGTTTCTCAAAAGTATGTTTCCATTTAGTAAGAACAACTTGGTGATATAATAGCCCTTTAAACATAACGTTATTTTTGTATCAAAACCCTATAAGAACGATATTATAATTATGTTTATGAAATGATACTTTGACTTGTAATGTACTTGTATTACCCCCCTAAAGCGTGAAAAGAATTGAAAAGTAGGGGTATGAACTCACTCGTTAAGTTTGAAGAGAGAGGCTAGAGTTGAGCAGAGTTTCGACCGCGGAAAGTTGCGTCTTCGGGCTCTCGGGAATCTCTACAGCGTAGATCTTTCGTCGGGGGCTCGAGTGTGGAAACCAAGGTAAAGAAATGGTCTCTGGAGCTGGAAGAATGGCTGAGGAATTGTGAAGGTGTGCCAAAACTCGAAGCTCATGCCATCTATTTATAGTGCTGGAAGAGTGAGTACGCGGGGCGTAATTTTGGAGTACGCGGGGCGTAGTCACGTACGCGGCGCGTACCTCGTTACGCGGGGCGTAATATGGCGTCATGGCTTACGACTCCTGGCTAGCTAAGCGTAGAGGGGGCGAGCCGATGGGACTCGACTCTGGGTCTAGTACGCGGGGCGTACTCCCAGAGAACGCGAGGCGTAATCCGGCCTGTCCTCTTCTAAACTCCGTAACTTTCGCGTACGAGCTCCGTTTTTCGTGTTCTTTATATCCACGCATAGGTGAGATTATGCTCTACAACTTTCATTTAGACTCCGTCGGCTAGTTTTGAATTTATTTTTAATGATATATTTTTAATAGGCCGGGCCTCCTAAAGTTCGTAAAAAAAAATTCATAGGTTCTTTATTCGACGTCGGTTTTCGTTTGTCTTTTTATCGTTTTATTACCACTGAGGAGATCTTCAACTTCCATTTAGGTGGCGATAGCTAAATAACACTCGATCTTCAATCCGAGTTTTTAGCCCTCTACTACTGTTACGAAACTTTGAAAATTCGTAACTTCTTCATACGAGGTCCAATTTGGGCGATCTTTTTATGCACGCTCACCTTTCAACGAGATCTACGACTTTTGTTTAGATACTTAAGGCAAGAATGTATTTTATTGAGATTTTACTTTTTATGTCAAATAATGTTTTAACGTCGTGTCGTAAATATACGAGTGGTTATACTTTCTTCGATATAACCCGGTTTTGAGCGTTCTTTATGTTTTTGGAAACCTTGGCATGATATCAAATATTCGAGGCATCCCAACTTAGATACTTGAACACTTTATTTTTTAGGTTAATTCCGTTGTATTTGGCTTTCGAGTGTTACAATGCTTTTGGAAAATATAGGGTTGTCACAATAGAACACTATATCTGTCAGGATGAGATATATCTTGTTCAATATCACCTGACTCAGAACCATCATAGAGGACTTACCATGCTTTTCTCTTATTTTATCTTAGAGAAAGATGGCTCCGAAGAAGAAGCCCAACAGAATAAACAACAATCCTCCAACAGATCTGTCACCGTCACCTCCTTAGTACGATCCTGCTGTCTTTCAAGCAGCAGTAACAGTCGCCTGGCTGCCGCCATGTCACAAATCAATGCAAGTGGCATTAGCGGGGTGGGTAGTGGTTCCAACCCATCCAGTCTCGGTGAAAGTCATGGACACAATAAGGAGTGTTCGTACAAGGATTTCACAAACACCAAACCTCGGTTGTGACATCCCTATTTTCACGGCCAGAAAAGACCGATTTTTGTTTATGCTTTATAAAAATCAAAGTACCTCTTTTAATAAAAATGTTGTGGAATTTGTTTCCAGTAAAACATAATAAATACGTTATCAAAGCATTTCCAAAGAAAAGTATTTTTATTCATTTTAAAACATTTGGGATGTCATCGTCAATACAGAAACATAAGCATAAACATAACTTACATTCATTATCACTAGTGATTTATATCTCCTTAATCTCTCAGTGTAATGTGACTTCATATCACACCTCTGATATAAATAAGCTGAGTGGGTTAGGTTGGGAAACCTGGTGAGTACATAGAGTTTTCAACCCACAATAATATAATTATTTTATTTAAACAATCAAACAATCAACCCAATTAGTCATCCCCATTATCTTCCTTACTCTCAAGAGTCTACCCTAAGAGTCATCTATCCTGCCTTCGTTCATTTTGAAGTCCTTTGCTTCCAGGGTTATAGAACTGGCACTAAGTCCATAGCTGCCAATGCTAGTTTGTAAAGCACTAATTCCATAGCTGCTAAAGTTCATTCATCGGGTACTAAATCCATAGATACCAATGTCTAGGTACTAAGTCCATAGCTACCAACATTTATCTATCAGGTACTAAGTCCACAGCTACCAGCATTTATTCAATAGGCACTAAGTCCATAGCTGCTAATGATCACTCATATCATCTTTTATCTCTCATCATTCATCTACCCATGTTATACCCGACATATTTGTAGATATAAAATACATATACACTTTAAATCATTTAAAACTTGTATAAAATAGTTCATCTAGCATAGATAGCAAGTATATAGATAATATGCACACATAGCACGTAGTTTATATAAAATACTTCATATCTATGTGTAAGATGAAAGAGACTATGCACTCACTTGATTAGGTGGTGATTCTGAACTCAGACAGCGCTTCGTTATCTCAAAACAATTTTCCTGGACAAAACCTAGTATCAATACCACTAGGGTTTAGTTTTTAATGTTAACCGCGACTAATTAATAGTCTAGCTATTATTACTATTATATAAGCGTTAAATAACACTCAATATAACTCATAATAATAGCCCAAATAATTATTTTAAGGTCCTAATAATGTTACTATAATTAAATAAAAGCTATATTAAATATAGTATAGGCGTAGCTCACTTACAGCGGGTTTTTATTAAAAATCGGGCTTCGCTGGAGCAGCGTTTCCGAGCCGAAAGCTTTTTTTCTCGGAGCCGTCGGGTGCTCTGGGGCTTTCTTCTCATGCTAGGGAGGTTCCCTAGACTTGGGAGGGGTTTAGGGAGGTTAGAGAGAGAAAAAAAAAAGGCTTATGGTGTGAAGAAATTATGAAGAGTTCATCTCTAATTTACAGAAATGTTATAGTAAAGTAGTCTCCAAGCTCCGTCCGTATCTTTCCCGTACGAGCTCCGGCTTTCTACGTTCTTTATATCCACACATTGGTATTTACGAGTACTACAACTTTCATTTAGACCACATCGGCTAATTCTCCTTCTATCTCAGATTTACAAAAATTGTATCGTATTTATCGCGCACGAAGAGTAACGACTAAGCTTCGTCCATATCTTTCGCATATGAGCTCCGTTTCCAATGTTATTTATATCCATGCGTTGGTATTTATGAGTACTATAACTTTCATTTAGACCTCGTTGGCTAATTCTCATTCTATCTCAGATTTACAAAACTATATCGAATTCGCCGCGCTCGAATAGTAGAGACTAAGCTTCGTCCATAACTTTCGCATACGATCTCTGTGTTTGACGTTATTTATATCCACACGTAGATAAAAATAAAATCTACAACTTTCCTTTTAACTCTGTCGCTAATTCTCGACCAATCTAAAATTTAACAGTAAGAGGTGATTACACTGTTAAATGTCCGCGTAAAATTTATAACTTTTACATACGGACTCCGTTATCGTCTGTCTTTTTACTGTTGAGTTTCTATTAATTAGATCTTCAATTCTCATTTAGGTCACGTAGGCCAAAAACCGCTCGATCTAAAATTCGAGTTTCGGGGGCTGTTCACTGCTAAGCCAAATCTTAGAAAATTCAAAACTTCCTCATACGAAGTCAGATTTGGGCATTTTTTTGTATGTTCTCGGTTTAACGTATAATACAACTTTTGTTTAGATTTCTATGGCTAAAAATTCCTCCATCGTAAATTCACTATTTATATCTCCCGGTGTCGTGCCGGTTTTGCCATAAAACTTCGACGGACCATAACTTCTTCGTTATAACTCGGATTTCGGCGTTCTTTATATGTAAGGAACCCTTGAGACGTATTCTACAACTTGGTTAAGATTATTTATTCTAAATAATCTTTTGTCGAAAAGTCATTTTCAACCCCTATTATCTTTAAATTGACTAGCCCGGATCTACGAGAGTTACAATTATCTCCCCCTTAGGATGATTACGTCCCGGAATAATCAACGAAACAGGGCTCACATGATGACTCCATATGTTATCTCGTCATAACAATAACTTTGATGTTTCTTTGAACGACTATCTAACTCTATGACTTCCTGATTGCAGGCGGTGCTTGATCTTGCATTTGCTACATATCTCACGTTAGACTCCAAATTACGACCTTCAAGTCACAATCTCGATCCTTACTGGAGACTGCTTCTTCTTTTTAAAAAACTTAAGATAAGTTATTTTATTACTACAATGGATTGATGTGTCATATTCTAATGACTTATCATCGTATGTTCCTACGCTTAGACTCAGGTCTCTTAGAGTCTTCCAAAATAGACTATACATTTCTTCATGTTCTAATCACATCTTAAAAGGTAGCATATCTAGCTACAAGCAACTATCGCGATACCTCTATCGATCGCTTGGATTATATTTTATTTCAATCTTCTGGCTTAAGTCAGATGCTACATCAAACTTGGTTCTCAGAACCACGTAACATACTTATCATAGTCGGACTCAATTCGATATGACCACTAGGGTCAGAATAACAATCATCCTCTTAGTCATTAACGAAACGATGGTAACGACATATTTGAATAAAACGGTATCAATTACTAGATTCTTGGTAACCTTGTGACTTTACCTAATCCAAGCGTGAGTCCATTGCTTCCGGTAATATAGGCCTCTACTACCTTTCACACCTACTCATACTCATCCCAAGTATTGTCTCGCAGTTCTCCAAGTTATTATCACAAAAACAATTTTAACACATACAAATGTGTCCAAACAATCATATAATTTTCTCTAGACTCTACTAGGAGTTCTTCCATGCATATCTTCAATCATCAATTTTGTTTCAACCCGGTTGGTGGTGGAAATGTCATACGATGGGATAACTTCATGGATTCTACCAAAAATCTTTCTTTCTTTTAATCGAAAGTGAACTTCTCCTGTACTAGACGTATTATTTATTAGACGCATTGTAAAGGCAAGATATCACTCTTAAAATATCTTCTGATATGTATCATTCACTATCGTAAGCCTTCTCATTTCCTCCATTTGCTCAATCTGCTATGAGTCCTTATCATGACATTCTATACACCAAAGCAGGCGTTCGGTGTATCGAGACGATAACATAGATAGAGGAAGATTTAGACGCGTATTCCTCCGTATTACTCCAAAAAGTTACATGCCAGTTCTAATATCGTAATTAAACGTTTAGAAATCTGAGCACATAAAATTTCCAGATCTGGTCGGCAACTGACCATAGATCCGATTAAACGATAGCATAAAGCATCACAAATCATTTAGCACATAAAAGCATTTTAGGAATCTTCCCTAATTAAGCTAGTGCTTGTGTCTATTTTTGTGCATGCCCCGAATTGTCACACCCCCAAACCAGAACGGCGGAAACGTTCGGGGGCGGAGGACGTCATATTCAGTATCATAACAGTTCATAGAAAGGAAAGTACACACCACCATACATATATAAAGGTTTTAAAAAAAATTTTACATCATTGTATTCATTACATGTTCAAAAGCTAAATGCATAAACATCTTTTCAAAAGAAATAATTAACGCCAGCGCGTTAATCCCCAAAAGTTGATTTCCAAACCTGCTTAACGGTTCCCTGAGAATACAAGTTATTTTAAAGAAAAAGTGTCAACAATTAAGTTGGTGAGTTCATAAGTGAATTCGAAACATTGAATGCCATTCTAAAATGAGTATGTATTTTCCAAGAAAATCCCTTATTTTCTTATAAAAGTGTGAGATGCATGTGAATATATGTATTGAATAATATAGCTAGTTGAATCAAGAAAATCCCTTATTTTCCTATTAGTCGTTTGTTTTGTATACATGGAAAATCCCATATTTTCCTAAAGTAATAGTTAGCCTAATGTCCCAGACTAAATACCGAAAGCAAAAGACATGCTTTAGAAAGTTGAAGCATAGTTTTATATAATAAAACCCATTAGAAGATTTAAGTTTGTTAGATGAAGAATAGTTTTAATAACTACCCATTCATCAATCAGAAGTACTATAATAATTGTATATCCGATGAGTTTTATAACCATACTAAACATAATATGCCTGTAGCGACGTTCCTCAGGCGTCGTAGCGTTATGACAAACTGTCACCCCAAAAGACGGACTGTAGCTAACAGTCAGGGCGCGGGATCATGACTTCCCGTATAGATCTATACACATTTGACACGTTCTCCGAACGGGAGACTCTGGTTATAGACAGGACTTGTAGCGATACCTTTTAGCAAAAGATAGTATTTGAAGATTTACACGTCTCATGGATTCTCAACTAAGTCTGTATTAAAGTAATAGTTTGTATGCAAAGTTTATCCTTTTTCACAATGTTTGACAAAACATAAATCATAAGTTTTTAGAATGTATAAAACGGTTTAGCAACGATTAATACTTTGGAATTACTAAATACTTTGTATAAATCTAGTGCATGCGAAGTATGACAAGAGTTTTCACATAGTAGTACTAAATCACAAGTGATTCATTTGATAAAAACGAGTATAGTGAAATTTTATGAAATACACGATAATAACCGAATGTTTACTTGTATTCCTCCCCTAAAAGTGTATAAAAGCATTAAAGATGTATTTAAAGTGTGTTTGAAGGGGATATGAACTCACTTGAAAGTTTGAAGATAGCGAGATGGAAAACCGGGCAGAGTTTCGTCTCGGGAAACGGATTTTTCTCGAGATTCTCGGGAATCTCGGTAGTAAAAATCGACCCTCGGGACTTGAGCAAAAAGACCAGAGCTTTGGGGTAGTGCGGGCACGGAAATCGAGGCAATATCGTGAGAGAAACGAGAGAAATGGGGTGAATTTTCCGGAACCCTCGCACCTCTATTTATAGGGGCTGAGAGGCCTCGGTACGCGGGGCGTACGGGCGTACGCAGCGCGTAATCGTGCGTCATGCATGAGCGAGTCCTCGACTGCCCCGGAGATCGGAAGGGACGGAAAGGGTGTAGCTTCGCATAGGGGCGACGTGGACGGACTGAGACCAAGGCCCTCGTGTATGCGAGGCGTACGAGGGTACGTAGCGCGTAACCCGGATGAGGACGCTGACTCCTCCTTCGGATATTACCTGATTTTTTATTTAAATTTATATATAATTTATTTAATAAACTTCAAAAAATCATATCTCCTTCATACGAACTCCGTTTTCGATGGTCTTTATATCCTCGCGAAGGTGAGACTATGCTCTACAACTTTCGTTTAGACTCCGTTGGCAAATTATGAAATTATTTTTTTTATTTATTTATAAAATATCGTGATTAAGGAATTTCTTTAAAAATTCATAACTTCTTTATCTGACGTCGGTTTTTGCCAGACTTTTTACCGCTGAAATACCATTGTCGAGACCTTCGATTCTCGTTTAGGTCGTTCCGGCCAAAAGTCGCTCGATCTCCGATTCGTGTTTTTAGCTATCTGCTGCTAAGCCGTACTTGGAAAAATCTTAACGTCAATATACGAAGTCGGATTTGGGTATTCTTTTTACGTGCGATCCTGGTTTAATGATATTAAACATAGTAGGAATTTAAATAGATACTTTTTGGTCATTTTATTATCAAAGTTAATTTTATTAACTCCAAGGCGATTACAATACTTGACTTTTTAGGTCATTACAAAGAGGTGAAATATCGGGTTGTTACATCATCCCCCCGTTAGAGGGAATTTCGTCCAGAAATTTTAATGCAAAAGAGAAGTCTTAGGGGCTGAGGAAGAGGTGTGGATACTTCTGATGCATTTGGTCTTCCCGTTCCCATGTGAACTCGGGTCCTCTCTTAGCATTCCATCGAACCTTTACTATTGGGATGCAACTCTGTTTAGTTCATTTAACTTCCTTATCCATGATCTCGACGGGTTCTTCCACAAAGTGAAGATTTTCATTTAGTTCGATTTCATCGAGTGCAATTACAAGTGTTTCGTCGGACAAACACTTTTTCAGGTTCGATACGTGGAATACTAGATGTACTTTGCTAAGCTCGATTGGAAGTCGGAGTTTGTAGGCCACTGGACCAACTCTTGAAATGATTTCGAAGGGTCCAATGTACTTAGGATTTAGCTTCCCACGCTTTCCAAAGCGTATCATGCCCTTCCAGGGTGAGACCTTTAGTAGTACACGGTCGCCAATCTGGAATTCCAAGGGTTTACGTCTCTTGTCGGCATAGCTCTTTTGCCTATCCCTTGAGGACTTCAGTCGTTCTCGTATTTGCACGATCTTTTCAGTCCTTTCTCTGATGATTTCCGGACCAGTGAGGGTGCTATTAGGGACTAGACCTTTTGCCAATTGCGTGTCGCCCACTTCTGTCCAGCACAGAGGTGATCTGCACTTACGGCCGTAGAGGGCTTCAAATGGAGCGGTCTTGATACTAGTATGATAACTATTGTTATAAGAGAACTCGACCAAAGGTAAGTGAACATCCCATGCCTTACCAAAGTCGATTACACATGCTCGCAACATGTCTTCCAAGGTTTGGATCGTCCTCTCACTCTGTCCGTCAGTTTGTGGGTGGTATGTTGTACTCATATCCAACCTTGTTCCCATAGATTTTTGTAGTGATTGCCAGAATCTGGAAGTGAATCTGCTGTCTCTATCTGAGATGATGGACGTCGGTACTCCATGAAGTCGTACGATCTCCCGGATGTAGGTTCTTGATAGTTTTTCCATCCTATCAGTTTCCTTGATCGGTAAGAAATGAGCGGACTTGGTTAATCTGTCGACGATCACCCAAATAGTGTCTTGGCCACCCTATGTTTTGGGCAGTTTCGTTATAAAGTCCATAGAAATCTGCTCCCATTTCCACTCAGGTATTTCAGGTTGTTGGAGTAAACCTGAGGGTTTCTGGTGTTCTATTTTTATCTTGGCGCAAGTCAAACACTTGCTCACATAGGTAGCAATCTCAGCTTTCATGTTTGACCACCAGTAGAGTTGCTTGAGATCTAGATACATCTTTTCTGACCCTGGGTGTATGGAGTATGGAGTCTTGTGTGCCTCGCTCATAACTACCTCTCGGAATCCACCAAACTTGGGTGTCCAGATTCGGTTCATGAAGTAGCGTGCTCCGTCACTCTTGATTTCTAAGTTCTTGCCCATTCCTCTAAGGGTCTCACCTGTCACGTTTTCGGGTTTCAAGGCCTCTAGTTGAGCTTCCTTGACTTGCGCTGACAGGTGCAAATGGATCGACATGGCTAACGACTTCACCCTTCGGCCAGAGTACTCCTTACGACTAAGGGCATCGACCACGACGTTTTCCTTTCCCGGATGGTAGCGAATCTGACATTCGTAATCGTTGAGCAATTCGACCCAACGTCGCTGTCTCATGTTTAACTCTTTCTGGTCGAAGATGTGTTGGAGGCTCTTGTGGTCTGTAAAGATAGTGCACTTGGTACCGTATAGGTAGTGCCTCCAGATTTTAAGAGCGAAGACCACCGCTCCAAGTTCTAAGTCATGAGTGGTGTAATTGACCTCATGCATTTTCAGTTGTCGTGAGGCATATGCAATAACCTTTCCCCTCTGCATTAGCACACAACCCAGTCCTTGCTTCGAAGCGTCGCAATACACCACAAAATCTTCGGTCCCCTCTGGAAGAGAAAGGATGGGCGCACTGCAAAGGGCCTGTTTCAAAGTCTGAAATGCAACATCTTGATTTTCTCCCCAGTTGTAGGTTACACCTTTCTAGGTTAAAGCGGTAAGAGGCTTTGCGATGCTGGAGAAATTTTGGGTGAATCTTCGATAATAACCAGCAAGACCTAGAAACTGGCGAATTTCGGTTGGTGTTGTTGGTGCGGACCAGTTTTCGATAGCCTTGATTTTTGCGGGGTCCACGTGGATTCCTTCCTTGCTGACCACGTGACCGAGGAAGTCCACCTTTCTAATCCAAAACTCACATTTTGAGAATTTTGCATAAAGTCTCTCAGTCCGTAACGTCTCTAAGACTTGTCTCAGGTGTTGACTATGTTCTTCTTTATTCTTTGAATAAATGAGTATGTCGTCTATGAATACTATCACAAAATTATCCAAGAATGGACGACATACCCGATTCATTAGATCCATGAATACGGTCGGGGCATTGGTTAGTCCGAACGGCATCACTACGAATTCGTAATGTCCGTACCTCGTTCGGAAGGCCGTCTTGGGAACATCACTCTCCAGGACTCGCAGCTGGTGATATCCCGACCTCAGATCGATCTTGGAGAAGTAGTTGGCTCCTTGGAGTTGACCGAATAAGTCGTCGATTCGGGGTAGGGGGTATCGGTTCTTCGTCTTCTTCGGAATCTTCTTTGACCCATCCTCCATTACCTTGGTTGGGGTAGTAGGGGTCATTGGGGTGGTGGAATCCAGCCATTGAGTCTGTACGAGAATAGGGTTAAGAATTGACTATAAGCTAGAGTACATGAAATTTACCCTTAAGTTTAATAGCTGATGACAACACAAAGACTCCCTTAGAATTATGTAATGATGTGCTTTTGGTAAGTTTTAAATTTGTTCTCCATTTCAGACACTCCTTGGCATACGTTAGTCGGCTCTTGGACAAATATAGTTGATCAGGCTATATTCTTCCCAGTTCCGATTACATGTCCCAAGGCATACCCGCACTGCACAACTTATTTATAATACTCCTATATTGTTTTAATTATGATACTGACCATGTTATTAATATGAAATGAATGAATGCCTACTTTACAAAAACTAAATAAATTTAATTTTTAAAAGTGTGACTCTTATTCAGAGTGTTTTTGCCCAGTTGTGTTTATAGTTGTATACCAAAAATGGTTTTGATATACTTAATTCACTATAAAAAATGCTCTGATACCAATCTGTCACACCCCCAAACCAGAACGGCGGAAACGTTCGGGGGCGGAGGACGTCATATTCAGTATCATAACAGTTCATAGAAAGGAAAGTACACACCACCATACATATATAAAGGTTTTAAAAAAAATGTTTACATCATTGTATTCATTACATGTTCAAAAGATAAATGCATAAACATCTTTTCAAAAGAAATAATTAACGCCAGCGCGTTAATCCCCAAAAGTGGATTTCCAAACCTGCTTAACGGTTCCCTGAGAATACAAGTTATTTTAAAGAAAAAGTGTCAACAATTAAGTTGGTGAGTTCATAAGTGAATTAGAAACATTGAATGTCCATTCTAAAATGAGTATGTATTTTCCAAGAAAATCCCTTATTTTCTTATAAAAGTGTGAGATGCATGTGAATATATGTATTGAATAATATAGCTAGTTGAATCAAGAAAATACCTTATTTTCCTATTAGTCGTTTGTTTTGTATACATGGAAAATCCCATATTTTCCTAAAGTAATAGTTAGCCTAATGTCCCAGACTAAATACCGAAAGCAAAAGACATGCTTTAGAAAGTTGAAGCATAGTTTTATATAATAAAACCCATTAGAAGATTTCAGTTTGTTAGATGAAGAATAGTTTTAATAACTACCCATTCATCAATCAGAAGTACTATAATAATTGTATATCCGATGAGTTTTATAACCATACTAAACATAATATGCCTGTAGCGACGTTCCTCAGGCGTCGTAGCGTTATGACAAACTGTCACCCCAAAAGACGGACTGTAGCTAACAGTCAGGGCGCGGGATCATGACTTCCCGTATAGATCTATACACATTTGACACGTTCTCCGAACGGGAGACTCTGGTTATAGACAGGACTTGTAGCGATACCTTTTAGCAAAAGATAGTATTTGAAGATGTACACGTCTCATGGATTCTCAACTAAGTCTGTATTAAAGTAATAGTTTGTATGCAAAGTTTATCCTTTTTCATAATGTTTGACAAAACATAAATCATAAGTTTTTATAATGTATAAAACGGTTTAGCAACGATTAATACTTTGGAATTACTAAATACTTTGTATAAATCTAGTGCATGCGAAGTATGACAAGAGTTTTCACATAGTAGTACTAAATCACAAGTGATTCATTTGATAAAAACGAGTATAGTGAAATTTTATGAAATACACGATAATAACCGAATGTTTACTTGTATTCCTCCCCTGAAAGAGTATAAAAGCATTAAAGATGTATTTAAAGTGTGTTTGAAGGGGATATGAACTCACTTGAAAGTTTGAAGATAGCGAGATCGAAAACCGGGCAGAGTTTCGTCTTGGGAAACGGATTTTTCTCGGGATTCTCGGGATTCTCGGGAATCTCAGGAGTAAAAATCGACCCTCGGGACTTGAGCAAAAAGACCAGAGCTTCGGGGTAGTGCGGGCACAGAAATCGAGGCAATATCGTGAGAGAAACGAGAGAAATGGGGTGAATTTTCCGGAACCCTCGCACCTATATTTATAGGGGCTGAGATGCCTCTGTACGCGGGGCGTACGGGCGTACACAGCACGTACCCGTGCGTCATGCATGAGCGAGTCCTCGACTGCCCCGGAGCTCGGATGGGACGGAAAGGGTGTACGTTCGCATAGGGGCGACGTGGATGGACCGAGACCAAGGCCCTCGCGTATGCGGGGCGTACGAGGGTACGCAGCGCGTAACCCGGATGAGGACGCTGAATCCTCCTTCGGATATTACCCGATTTTTGATTTAAATTTATATAGAATTTGTTTAATAAACTTCAAAAAATCATATCTCCTTCATACGAATTCCGTTTTCGATGGTCTTTATATCCACGTGAAGGTGAGACTATGCTCTACAACGTTCGTTTAGACTCCGTTGGCAAATTATGAAGTTATTTTTATTATTTACTTATAAAATATCGTGATTAAGGAATTTCTTTAAAAATTCATAACTTCTTTATCCGACGTCGGTTTTTGCCAGACTTTTTACCGCTGAAATACCATTGTCGAGACCTTCGATTCTCGTTTAGGTCGTTCCGGCCAAAAGTTGCTTGATCTCCGATTCGAGTTTTTAGCTGTCTGCTGCTAAGCCGTACTTGGAAAAATCTTAACGTCAATATACGAAGTTGGATTTGGGTATTCTTTTTACGTGCGATCATGGTTTAATGATATTAAACATAGTAGGAATTTAAATAGATACTTTTTGGTCATTTTATTCTCAAAGTTAATTTTATTAACTCCAAGGCGGTTACAATACTTGACTTTTTAGGTCATTACAAAGAGTTGAAATATCGGGTTGTTACACGAATCCAGCAAGGTGAAGTTTGCAGCATGCAACTTCACTGGCAGAGCACTAACTTAGTGGAATAGCCAAGTCAAATCCCTACCTCTTTCGGTGGCTAATTCCATGAGTTTGGACGATCTGAAGGAATTAATGCTCGTCGAATATTGCCCGCGGGACGAGATGCAGAAGCTGGAGCACGAGCTCTGGAGCCTAAAGATGAAGGGCTCCGATATTGCTGCTTACACAGAGAGGTTCAGTGATCTTGCTTTTCTATGCCCCAAGATGGTTACCCCGGAGAGCAAGAAGGTAGAGAGATTCATATGGGGATTAACTCCCCTAACACAAGGGAATGTTCTGGCTGCCAACCCGCTGACGTTTGATAGAGCTAAAGGATTGGCGCAGACATTGATAGACCATGGGTATCATCAAGTCCCCATGCCAGCCGCTCACGGACCACCCAAGGAGAGTGGTTGAAAGAAAAAGTTCTGGAACAAACGCAAGGGCCAACCTTCGCAGGAGTCCTCAAAGAAACAACAAACTATGGTAGTCCATGATGCTACCATTCCTGCTGCTGCTCCCACTAGTCAAGCACCTGTCAGTAGATATGTTGGAACCCTCCCAAGGTGCGACAAATGTAACTTCCATCATCACGGGCCCTTCCGTGACATGCAATGCAACAACTGTGGCAGAAAGGGGCACACAGCCCATTTTTGCAAAGCACAAGTCCAACCAACCAATCAGGCTTCTGGAGCTAGAGTAAGCCAAGCCTGCTATTGTTGTGGTGAAACCGGGCATTTCAAGAGAAATTGCCTTAAAGGAACGATAACTAGCAACACAGGGAGAGTGCTAGCTATGGGCTAGGAGGAGGCAGTCGCTGATCCCACCGTAGTTACGGGTAGGTTCCTCCTAGACAAGTCTTATTCATGCATTCTTTTTGATAGTGGTGCGGAGAGGAATTTTGTCAGTCATGCATTTAAACACCTACTCAAGCATAGATCCCAACCTCTAAACGAAATTTTCACCGTCGAGATGGCCAACGGAAAGAAAGAGAGCACTAACAACGTATTCATAGGCTATACCCTCACCCTAAACGATTATTCCTTCCCAATCGATCTTAAGCCAGTCTCCATAAAACGTTTTGATGTCATTATCGGCATGGATTGGCTAATTCTTCATCATACGGATATTCTTTGTTTCGAAAAAGTCATTCACCTCAATCTGCCAAATGGCAAAGCCCTCATCATCTATGGCGATAAACTCAACACAAACCTTCGTATCATATCGTGCATCAAAGCTCAAAAATATCTATGAAAGGAGTGTCATGCATTCTTATCCCATGTCGTAAACGAAAAACAGGAAGTTAAAGACCTCGAGAGCATCCCCGAAGTCTGCAACTTTCCTTATATCTTCCCCGAAGATCTTCTAGGAGTTCCTCCCGAACGCCAAGTCGAGTTTTGAATCGACTTAATCCCTGGAGCCACCCCCATAGCCAAATCCCCATACCGTCTAGCGCCGACAGAAATGCAGGAGTTATCCAGCCATATGAATGAACTGATTAACAATGGATTCATTATGCCAAGCTTCTTACCCTGGGGAGCACCAATCTTATTCGTGAAAAAGAAGGATGAGTCCTTCCAGATGTGCATAGCTTATCGCGAACTAAAAAAGTTCACCATTAAAAATCGCTACCCTCTACCCCGAATCGACGACCTCATCGATCAACTCCAAAGATCGAGCTACTTCTCAAAGATAGACCTAAGACCGAGATACCATCAATTACGATTCTATGAGGGTAATAATCCTAAGACAGCATTTCAGGCTTGTTATGGTCTCTACGAGTTTATAGTGATGCCCTTTGGTCTAACCAACGCACCCGCGATATTCATGTAATGCCTGTAGATCCGCGCTAGTCAATTTAGAGATAATAGGGGTCGAAAACAACTTTTCGACAAAAGATTATTTAGAATAAATAATCTTAACCAAGTTTTAGAATACGTTTCAAGGGTTCTTTACATATAAAGAACGCCAAAATCCGAGTTATAACGAAGAAGTTATGGCTCGTCGAAGTTTTACGACAAAACCGACACAGCACTAGGAGACGTAAATAGTGAATTTACGATAGAGGAATTTTTAGCCTTAGTGATCTAAACAAAAGTTGTAGTATACGTTAAACTGAGAACATAGAAAAAAAATGCCCAAATCTAACTTCGTATGAGGAAGTTATGAATTTTCTAAGATTTGGCTTAGCAGTGCACAACCCGAAACTCGAATTTTCGATCGAGCAGTTTTTGGCCTATGCGACCTAAATGAGAATTGAAGATCTCCTTAATAGGAACTCAACGGTAAAAAGAAAGACGAAAACGGAATTTGTATGTAGAAGTTATGAATTTTACGCGGACATTTAACATTATAATTACATCGTATTGTTAAATTTAAGATCAGTCGAGAATTAGCTGACGGAGTCAAAATTAAAGTTGTAGATCTTATTTTTACCTACGCAGGGATATATAGAAAGTCAAAAACGGAGATCATATGTGAAAGTTGCGGATTTTAGAAGTCGTAAGTGTGTTGTGCGAAAATGGGTGACTTGGCACAATCTTGGCCATTGCTTTCTCCCCAAGTCTTGTCACCAGATGGTGACATGTGGCACCAAGTTCAACCATATTTCACCCTATAAATAGAACCTCTCCCATCCTGATTTACTTCACACCTTTCCCATTCTTTCTTCTCTTCACTCTCTCTCTCTAGAACCTCTCTCTAGCCCCGAAACCCCCCGAAAAGCATAGGGAACCTCCCTAGCACGAGGCGGAAGCCCCAGAGAGCTCGACGGCTCTGAGAAGAGAGCCTTCTGGCTTGGGAACGTTGCTCCAAGCAAAGTCTGGTTTTCTATAAAACCCGCTGTAAGTGAGCTACGCCTAAGCTATTTTTAATATAGCTTTTATTTAATTATAGTAACGTTATTAGGAACTTATAATAAGTACTTGGGATATTATTATGGGTTATATAAGTATTGTTTAACGCTTATATAATAGTAATAATAGCTAGACTATTAATTAGTCTCGGAGAATAATAGACTAAACTCTAATGGTAACAATAGTAGGTTTCGTCGAAGGAAATTACTTTTAAGAAGCGAAGCGCTGTCTGAGTTCGAAATCACCACCTTTTCAAGTGAGTGCATATCCCCTTTCATCTTACACATAGATATGAAGTAATTAATATAAATTACGTGCTATGTGTGCATATTGTCTGAATATTTGTTGTATACGTTGGGTGAAATATTTTTATACACGTTTTAAATGATTTAAACTGTATATGTATTCTATATCTACAAAATGTGTTGGGTAAAACATGGGTAGATGTAATAGTTGTTGTGTGACCTAATAAAATAATGATAGGTCTCGATATAGATGTTATTGATGATCCAGTCATCTAGCGGAGTATAGATGACGACCACGAACTATTCTAGACAGTTCAGTGGAACGCTAGCAGACTCGCAACCTGTAGGTGTTTATTTGAACTGTGTGCTCACCAGCAGTACTCCATCCCCCACATGGCTGCCTTATTTGACATGAATTGCTGAGGAACCCCCGAATCATATGTTGTCACCTCGATGGAAGTCCTTAGACTAGGCCCCTTGTGTTACATGTTTTAGTGACGTAAAGTGCGGATAACGGGAATAGGTAATCGGGTTTGTTTGGTTTGATAAAGTTAATAAACTTATTTATTGTGGGTTGAAAACCCTATGTGCTTACCAGGTTTCCCAACTTGACCCACTCAGTTTATTTATATCACATGTGTTGATATGAAGTCACATTACACTAAGAGATTAAGGAGATATAAATCACTAGTGATAATGAATGTAAGTTCTGTTTATGCTTATGTTTCTGTATTGACGATGACATCCTAAATGTTTTAAAATGAATAAAAATGCTTTTCTTCGGAAATGCTTTGATAACGTATTTATCATGTTTTACTGGGAACAAATTCCACAACATTTTTATTAAAAGAGGTATTTTGATTTTTATAAAGTATAAACAAAATCGGTCTTTTCTGTCCGTGAAAATGGGGATGTCACAGTTGGTATCAGAGCATTAGTTTAAGCGAACTAGGAATAGGAATTTATTTTTAGACTTAAACTTAGAATGCTAAGCAATGATTGCGAGGAGTGTGTCTAATAAAATTTAGGTAAAGCATCTGAATGGACACAAGCACTAGCTAATTTAGGGAAAATGCCTAACATGCTTTTATGTGCTAAATGATTTATGATATGCATTGTATGATCGGATCTATGGTCTGTTGCCAAACGGATCTGGAAACTTTATGTGTTCAGATTTCTAAACGTTTAATTACGGTATTAGAATTGGCATATAACTTTTCAAAGAAATAGTGAGAATTACACGTCGATAGTAAATAAAATCTTTCCTATCTTAATTCTCGTCATTGCACACCGAACGTCTGATTTGGTATATAGATCAAAATGGCAAGATCCCGTAGTGGAGCCGGGAATGCGAATGGGAATAGGAATCAACCACCAGTGATTGAACAAATACATGTTGTAGCAGATGCTCCTGAGCCAATTACAATGGCCAGAGTATAAGCGATGATTCAGGCTATGTTGGATGAACAACAGGAAGAGATGAGGCAGATGTTGCATGAAAATAGGGAGGAACCTACAATGCCAGTTGAACAGACCGAATTTAACTATGGGCAGTCAAAAGGAGGGAACTACAGTGGAACCGTTGGTTAAGCCAACCCACCAATAGTTCGACAAAACAACCAGTATGACGGAGTCGATAGGAATGGATGCAAGTATAAGGATTTTCTGACTTGCAAGCCATCGAATTTCACTGGAAAGGAAGATCTGATCGGAGTCATGGATTGGATCTCGGAGATGGAGTTAGATTTCATGACGTGTGGTTGCAGAGGCAAGTTACAGACCACCTTTGCAGTACGTCAATTCTGAGGAGGTGCTATGTGCTGGTGGAATACCCTGGGGAAGACTCTGAGCCCCAATGAGCCCCTACAACTGACATGGGCAGAGTTTTTGGTGCATTTCAAATGCAAGTATTGCTCAACCCAAAACCTGCTCGAGCTAGAGAACCAGTTCCTGACCTTGAAGAAAGGAAGCATGTCAATTGATGAATACACCAACAACTTCATGGAGAAGATGGAGTTCGCCTTGCGTCTTGTTCCGGATGAGCTGGAGAAAATCGACAAGTACACAAAGGGACATCCATGGGAGTACGCGGTGTCAGTGCATCAGGCGCCTACTCTGGAGGCAGTTATCTGGGCTGCCAAGTCTGTGGAGCATATGATTAAGGGAAGAGATGCCAACAAGATTGAGGTTGGCGAAATGAGAAAGTTTGAGGGGTCTACGAGGCCCAATAAGAAGATCAAGACTAGTTCAAAGGAGTTTAGCGGAAGAGGAAACAAAGTGAAATGGTGTGAGAAGTGCAAGAAGAAGCACTTTGGGAAATGTAGCGAGGAAGTGACTTGCTACAAGTGTGGGAAGACCGAACATTACGCCAATGAGTGCACCACCAGAAAAAGGGTGTGTTATGAATCCCGTGAAGAAGGGCACGTTGCTAAGGATTGCCCAAAGAAGAAAGAGGCGGCAAGACCAAACATTCCACCGAAACCGAAGGCAAGAGCGTTCCATATGATCCTTGACGAAGAAGATGGAAATGAAAGGGATCAAGAATGAGGATCTATGAAGTAGTCGTGTAAATAGTACCACGTGGTGTAGCCTATTAGAGGCATAGTATTGGTTGAACACGAACACCTATGTAATCGTTTCAAGGAATAATATAAAACCTTCATTTTTTATATAATGTGTCAAGTTGTTATGGGATTTTCTTGTATGGTGACTTGGGTGAACTGTGAGACAATACTTGTGACGAGTATGAGTAGGTGTGAAAGGTAGTAGAGGCCTATACTACCAGAAGCACAAGATTCACGCTTGGATCGGGGAAAGTCAAAAAGTTACCAAGAAGCTAGTAATTGATACCGTTTTATTCAAATATGTCATTACCATCGTTTCAGTAATGACTAAGAGGATGATTGTTATTCTGACCCTAGCGGTCATATCAAATTGAGTCTGACTACGATAAGTATGTTACGTGGTTCAGAGAACCACGTTTGATGTAGCATCTGACTTAAGTCGGGAGATTGAAATAAAAGATAATCAAAGGGATCGGTAGAGGTATCGCGATAGTTGCTTGTAGCTAGAAATGCTATCTTTTAATATGTGATTAGAACATGAATCTAATGTGAGATATGGAGCAAGTGCAAGATCGAGCACCTCCTGCAATCAGGAAGTCTTAGAGTTAGATACTCGTTCAAAGAAACATCAAATTTACATTTATTACTTAGGATGAGAGATAACATATAGAGTCATCATGTGATCCCTATTTCACTGATGATTCTGGGACGTAATCATCCTAAGGGGAAGATAATTGTAACGCCCGTAGATCCGGGCTAGTCAATTTAGAGATAATAGGGGTCGAAAACAAATTTTCGAAAAAGGATTATTTAGAATAAATAATCTTAACCAAGTTGTAGAATATGTCTCAAGGGTTCTATACATATAAAGAACGCCGAAATCCAAGTTATAATGAAGAAGTTATGGCCTGTCGAAGTTTTACGGAAAAACCGACACGACACTGGGAGACGTATATAGAGAATTTACGATAGAGGAATTTTTAGACTTAGTGATATAAACAAAACTTGTAGTATATGTTAAACCGAGAACATACAAAAAAAGAACGTCCAAATCTGACTTCGTATGAGGAAGTTATGAATTGTCTAAGATTTGGCTTAGTAGTGCACAACTCGAAACTAGAATCTTAAATCAATTGGTTTTTGGCCTACGCAACCTAAATGAGAATTGAAGATCTCCTTAATAGGAACTCAACAGTAAAAAGATAGACGAAAACGGAGTCCACATGTAGAAGTTATGAATTTTACGCGGACATTTAACAGTATAATCTCCTCGTATTGTTAAATTTTAAATCGGTTGAAAATTAACCGACGGAGTCAAAATGAAAGTTGTAGATGTTATTTTTACCTATGTGTGGATATAAAGAACGTAAAGAACGGAGCTCGTATGTGAAAGTTACGGATTTTAGAAGTCAGAAGTGTGATGTGCGAAAATGGGTGACGTGGCACAATCTTGGCCATTGCTTACTCCCCAAGTCTTACCACCAGATGGTGACATGTGGTACCGAGTTCAGTCATATTCACCCTATAAATACTCCCACCCTGATTTTCTTCACACATTTCCCATCCTTTCTTCTCTCTTTACTCTCTCTTTAGAACCTCTCTAGCCCCGAAACCCCCCAAAAAGCCTAGGGAACGTCCCTAGCACGAGGCAGAAGCCCCGGAATGCTCGATGGCTCCGAGAAGAAGAGCTTTCCGACTCGGGAAAGCTGCTCCAAGGAAAGCCCGATTTTCTATAAAACCCACTGTAAGTGAGCTACACCTAAAATATTTTTAATATAGCTTTTATTTAATTATAGTAACGTTATTAGGAACTTATAATAAGTACTTGGGCTATTATTATACGTTATATAAGTATTGTTTAACGCTTATATAATAGTAATAATAGCTAGACTATTAATTAGTTTCGGTGAAAAATAGACTAAACTCTAATAGTAATAATACTAGGTTTCGTCGAATGAAATTTTTTTTAAGAAGCGAAGCGCTGTCTGAGTTCGGAATTACCACATTTTCAAGTGAGTGCATAGCTCCTTTCATCTTACACATAGATATGAATTATTTAATATAAATTACATGCTATGTGTGCATATTATCTGAATACTTGCTGTCTATGTTGGGTGAAATATTTTTATACACGTTTTAAATTATTTAAACTGTATATGTATTCTATATCTACAAAATGTGTTGGGTAAAACATGGGTAGATGCAATTGTTGATGTGTGACCAAATAAAATAATAAGAGACCTCGATATAGATGTTATTGATGATCCAGTAATCTAGCGGAGTATAGATGACGACCATAGATTATTCTAGACAGTCAAGTGGAATGCTAGCAGGCTCGCAACCTGTAGGTGTTTATTTGAACCGTGTGCTCACCAACAGTACTCCATCCCCCACATGGTTTCCTTATTCGACATGAATTGCTGAGGAACCCCCGAAGCATGTGTTGTCACCCGATGGAAGTCCTTAGACTAGGTCCCGTGTGTTAGATGTTTTAGGGATGTAAAGTGTGGATAACGAGAACGGGTAATCGGGTTTGTTTGGTTTGATAAAGTTAATAAACTTATTTATTGTGGGTTAAAAACCCAATGTACTTACTAGGTTTCCCAACCTGACCCACTCAGTTTATTTATATCACATGTGTTGATATGAAGTCACATTACACTAAGAGATTAAGGAGATATAAATCACTAGTGATAATGAATGTAAGTTTTGTTTATGGTTATGTTTATGTATTGACGATGAGATCTCAAATGTTTCAAAATAAATAAAAATACTTTTCTTCGGAAATGCTTTGATAACGTATTTATCATGTTTTACTGAGAACAAATTCTGCAACATTTTTATTAAAAGAGGTAATCTGATTTTTATAAAGCATAAACAAAATCAGTCTTTTCTGACCATGAAAATGGGGATGTCACAATTCATGGATCTGATGAATTGGGTGTGTCGCCCCTTCCTAGACAAGTTCGTGATAGTATTCATAGATGATATCCTCGTCTATTCACGAAGCGAGGAAGAGCATAGACAACACTTGAAGCAAGTTCTAGGAACTTTAAGGGGGGGGGGGGGGAGAAACTATATGCAAAATTCTCAAAATGTGAATTTTGGATAAGAAAGGTAACTTTCCTCCGTCATATGCTTAGCAAGGAAGGCATACATGTGGACCCTTCCAAAATTAATGCAATTGAGAATTGGTCAGCACCGAAGACGCCCACGGAAATCCGACAATTCTTGCGTTGGCTACTATCACAGATTCATTCAGAACTTCTCCAGGATTGCTAAGCCTCTTACCGCCCTGGATCAGAAGGGTGTAACCTTTAGTTGGGGAGAAAAGCAGGACACTGTGTTCCAAACATTGAAGCAGGCCCTATGCAGCGCACCTATCTTGTATCTTCCAGAAGGGACGGAGGACTTCATTGTCTACTACGATGCATCCAACTAGGGGCTAGGTTTTGTGCTTATGCAGCAAGGAAAAGTTATTGCTTATGCCTCGATACAGCTGAAGGCACACGTAGTCAACTACACAACTCACGGTCTGGAGTTGGGAGCAGTGGTCTTTGCCCTAAAAATCTGGAGACATTACCTTTATGCTACCAAATGCACTATCTTCACCGACCACAAAATCCTTCAGCACATTTTTTATAAGAAGGAGCTTAACATGAGAAAGCGGTGATGGGTAGAGCTACCAAATGACTATGAGTGTGAGATACACTATCATCCTGGAAAAGCCAATGTAGTAGCGGATGCCCTCAGCCAAAAAGAGTATTCAGGTTGTAGAGTGAAGGCACTAACCATGACGATCCATTCCCACCTATCCAACCAGATCAAAGAGGCTTAGCTGGAAGCCTTAAAGCCCAAAAATGTGGCAGGTGAAACTCTGCGAGGAATGGAGAAGAACTTTGAGATCAATGGAGACAGAGTCCGTTATTTCATGAACCGTATCTGGACCCCAAAGTTCGGAGGTTACAAGGAGGTTGTCATGAATGAAGCCCACAAAAATCGATACTCCGTTCACTCAGGTTCAGAAATGATGTATCTAAATCTCAAGAAACTCTATTGGTGGCCAAACATGCATGAAATATGAGATTGCTACCTACATGGGCAAGTGCCTAACTTGCGCCAAGGTCAAGGTAGAATATCATAAGCCCTCAGGATTACTCCAACAGCCAAAAATACCTGAGTGGCCATGACACTATCTGGGTAATCGTCGACAGGCTGACCAAGTCTGCCCACTTCCTGCCAATCAAAGAAACATACGAGATGGAGAGACTGACCCGAACCTACATCCAAGAGATAGTACAACTGCACAGTGTGACTGTATTCATTATCTCCGATAGAGATAGCAGATTCACCTCAAGATTTTGGCAGTCACTACAGACAGCTCTTGGAACTAAGTTGGATATGAGCACAAATTACCATCCACAAACTGATATGCAAAGTAAGAGAACCATTCAAACGTTGGAAGACATGCTGAGAGCATGTGTTATTGATTTTGGCAAGTCGTGGGACACCCGTTTGCCCTTGGTCGAGTTTTCCTATAACAACATCTGCCACACCAGTATCAAGGCTGCTCCATTCGAAGCCCTCTATGGTCGTAAGTGCAGATCCCCTCTGTGTTGGGCTTGTTGGATTAGTGTCTAAGGCTATAACTATATTTGGTAAGTACTTGACCCGATTTTGCATGGTCCTTTTGGGTTGCCTTCACCATAGCAACTTGATAGGGTGATTTAGAGAGAAGAGATATTATTATTAATGTATTATAAGAATAATATGTTAAAATAATAATAATATTATTTGATTAATATAAGTCATAAATTAATTAGGAATTAATTAATTGACTTAAAGAGATTAATTGAATAAAGGGGTATAAACTGTCAAATGTGTGAAAGTTGTATTTTGAGCCAAGAACCCTTATGGATATGGGTTGGACGATTTTAGGGATGTGGATAACCTAGAAATCGTCCAAGGCCCTATCTAGAAGAGGATTTGGATTGCTGTGAGGCTAAGTTATCCAATTAGGGTTTTAAGGTGAAACCCTAGGAGCTCATAGTATAAATAGATCCATAGGGTTGAGGAAAGCGGCCACCCTTGTGATTGGAGTAACCCTAGAGCCGATTTCGCTCTTCCTCATCTCTCTCAAATCATCTTCTTGCTAGTTGGTGTTTGTAAGCCATTAGAGGAGTGACATTTGTGACTCTAAGCTCCAAGAAGAAGAAGGTTTTCAAGCAAGTAAATCAAGGTATTATTCTAGATTTGTTTTCATATGTTTCAATTGTTAGTTTACATTAGATCTAGCCATGAAAGTCTTGGATATGTTGCATGTTCAATTAGTGAAACCTAGATCCAAGCTTTAGGGTTGTATGTGCACATAGGTAAAGTTCTTATGTCCAAAACCCATCAGGGCTGAAGTAGGTGACATGCAGTTAGCTAAGGGAAAAGTCCCCAACAACACTCTCATTGGCCCAGAAATCATTCGATAATCTGAGAACGACTAAAAGCCTCCAAATATAGAAAAAAGAGATACATTGACAAAAGACAAAAACCCTTGGAATTACAGGTTGGTGACCGTGTTCTGTTGAAGGTCGCACCCTGGTAGGGCATGATATGCTTCGGAAAGCGCAGAAAGCTAAATCCAAGATAAATTGGGCCATTCGAGATCGTCGCTAGGATCCCCCCCCCCCCCCGGCGGTAGCCTACAAACTTCGGTTGCCACAAGAACTTGAACTTAACAACATACATCCCGTCTTCCACATGTCAAATCTTAAAAAGTGTTTATCCGACGAAACCCTTGTGATCCTGCTCGATGAAATCAAGATCAACGAGAATCTTAACTTCATGGAAGAACCAATCGAAATCATGGATCGGGAAGTCAAATGAACGAAACAAAGTCGCATACCGATAGTGAAGGTTCACTGGAATGCCAAGCAGGGACCTGAATTCTCTTGGGAGCAAGAAGAACAAATGCAGCAGAAGTACCCGCATCTTTTTCCTAGTCCATAATTGTATTATATGAGTAAAATTTCGGGACGAAATTCCCTCTATCGGGGGATGATGTGACAACTCGACACTTTTTCAGTCAACAAAAGTCAATTTTCGTTAAATAAAATGTCGAATTTTATTTATTCCGTTAGGCTCGTAAGGGTTAGAAAACCATTTAAATTATGTAAATAAAATTTATATAAGTGTCGGAACCAAAATCACTCAAAAAATCAAGTTTTCCCTCGAAAAACAGCAAATAACTCGTACAACCCTCGTTTTCGGCCGAAAACCTCTGGCCAAAAATAGTTCTCGGTCAAGAACCCATCTCCAGCCGAATACCCAACCGATATATAGGTTTTCATCTAAAACCTTGTTCATTTTTCACTATTTCCACCCGAAAACTCTCTCAGTTCTCTCCCAATGATCATCCAAGAACACCCTCATCTTCAAGAAGGATTCTTCAAATCTTCAAGTTTTTCCTCAAGAACACAAAGAACACCAAGAACAACCTTCATATCTTCAAGGGCCGAAAACACAAGCAGAACTAAACCCTGATTTCGGCCGAAAACGTGTGTTCGGCCGAAAACCCAATTTGCATCCGAAAACTGCTTTGAACCGAGAACCTTGGCCGAAAACCCTCCTTTCTCACTTCAAACAAGTCTTGGTAATATTCCTAACACAAAAACAAGTGTTTTCTAACACTTTAATTAATGGTTTCTCTAATTTAAATACAATCATGTGTTTAATTATCATTAGGATACCGTTAATTCCGCGTACTCCAACTCGAGGTCATCTTTCCAGTTTCGCTATCAAGCACGTGCACATAACCAACTGTGAGTTCATACCCCTACACTTTAACTATTTTTAACGTTTTCAGGGGGGAATACAAGCAAAATACAAATAATTTTTGTGTTCTTATACAAAGGATTTCAACAAAATTAAAACTTATGCAATTAATACAACCAAGAGATCACTACATTTTATAAAATATTTAGATATTTTATCCCTTTTGTAACATGCTAAGCATAAGGGATGTTTTCAACATACAACCATAATTGCAAAGTTTTCAGTACAATACGTGAATCGAGTACATAACATACATGCAAACTATAATAGGTATAGTTTGGGATTTCAACACACGGTTTTACCAATTCAAGAGCTTATTCATTAACAAACATATAAAGTATGATAGATATAGTGTATGGTATACAATATTATTTTCTGAATACAAGAGTACAATACTAAATAATTATTTAATTATAATTATTTTTTACTCTACAAGTCATACATATAGTTTCAAGTACAAGAGAATGCTACAACACTACACGTAAACTAGTTAATACATGGTTGTGAGACACTACTTCAATTGTACCCTTTGGAGTGCGGAACTAAATCCTACCAAAATATAACCAGAGTCTCTTGGAGGGAGATCATGAGATTTGTGTGTAGATCTACAGGGACTGACAATCACACATCTGAACTGCTAGCTACAGTTAGGCAAGCATGCCTGGGGTGACAAATATCATACCGTTCTGACGCCTGAAGAACGTCGTAGAGGTCACTAGGTCATATCAAGCATGGTTATACCAAACTCACAAAGGTATAAACTAACCATTTGTTTACAATATTTAATTCTTTAATAGTTTTATTTTAATTAATAGAACTACCACACACTATACTGGAGGATTCCAGGGAATACAAACTCATGGTTTTATTTTAAATAATAAAACTACTATACACTACTGGTGGTAGCCAGGGTTTTCATACAAAAGGTTTCGTACAAAACAACACTATACAATACAGCTGGTGGTAACCAGGCATACAAACTAACACTTTCATATACTACTACAGAATACAGTAACGAACACACATTTTGGTCTTAGGGTTTAAGACTAGTTTTCATTACTAAAGAAAATAGTGGATTTTCTTGAGAAACATACAAACATTTTCACATATTCAATGGCAGGTTTTCATTACAAAAACATTTTTATGAACTCACCAAATTAATTGTTGATACACTTTCAAAATCGTTTGTATTCTTAGGAAATCAGTAGACAGGTACGCCCGCAGGCTTTTGAGAAAAAGGAGTTCATAGAGCCGCGTCTTTCACACTTTTGTTATACTTTTGCTACATACATATTATGTATCAAACAGATGTAAATACCTTATATATTCAATGTAATGGTTGTGTTTACTTTGATTATTATGATGCAACTTTCGTGATACTGTACATGACGTCCTCCACCTCCGAACATTTCCGCCGTCTCGGTTTGGGGCTGTGGCATACCATTACATAATCATTAATACATACGCTTCACAATGAACACAAAATACCAATATACTCTCTACCATTACATAAACCTAATATATAAGCTTAACAATGAAGACAAGAACCAATACAACAACCATTGCAAGAAATATAATCTTCAATTCTTTCACTTCTTTCCTAACAACTGCACATCCTCTACAATTTTTAAAAGAGTATCTTCTACATTAGGCTTCACATTTACAGGTTCTTCATGAATCAATTCCCAAACTTTACACTTTTTTCCTGGTTTCTTTAGTAATGAAAACAACAATCAAGAAGGCAAGAAGGAGAAATTAAATGCAAAATTGATGCATTTGGACAAATAAAATCAAAATCGGTAATTACCAATGAGTTAGGGCACCCTCTAAATTTCTTTATGGGGTTATCTTTGGTCTTGAAGGTATGAACTTATATAGGGAGTAAACAATCACAAATGACTTTGTTATCTACTTTGTAATTGCTTGAACCGCTGAAGATCCTTGAGCCAGTCGACATTCGTCTTCTTCTTCTAGGGCAAAATCATGATTCCTTCTGCTCTCTTGTTTAAACACCCGTTTATAAGCCTTGACTAGGCCTTGCCGCCACCTAATTGTTATTCCTGCCACATGTGCTTCCACATTAACAAAATCTATAGAATCGAATCCGGTCGTAAGGATTTAATGCATACATATTCAAAATCTTAATTAAAAAAACAAAAAAAAAAAAATTTAATGTATACAACCCTATTAAATCATTTCCTTTTTATTAATCACTAATTAACTTTTTAGATTAGTTATTAATGTCAGTTAAAATTTTCAACGATGTATACTTGCGACTCTTTTCTTATTATTCCATGTAGAATGTAGAATTAACGATTCAATCTTCAATCAGTATTACTTGTTTATGCGACCAGATTCATTGGATCATAAGCCACGATAATACGACAACACATGGATCATCTTCATTTTCAGGACACTTTCGCCACATATATCCTCTAAAAATCCAACGTGTACACTATACATAACATTAAAACAGAACAAAATTGCCACCATTTTCATTACGTGTCAAATCCTCACACTCCACACCCACTATAAATCCAAACCCAACCTCTTCGCCACTTCACACCACAATTCAACAATGAGTTTCCGACTCCTTTCTCTTGGTCTTTGCTTTCTAGTGCTCTTTCATGGCGGTTTGGCTCAGATACAGCCACCCCGGAAACAACAGACACGTCTAAGTGGACTCTCTGAATGCCAGATCGACAGAATCACCGCTAGAGAACCCAACCGCGTTGTGGAATCGGAGGCCGGAGTGTCTGAGTTCTGGATCCCCGAGGAGAACGATGAACTCGAGTGCGCCGGCGTAGAAGCAGTTCGTCATACTATTAACCCTAAAGGGCTTCTCTTGCCATACTACCCAAGTGCACCGGAGCTTGCCTATGTCGTCAGAGGTACTCTTTGTATTGTACATCGTGCATTGTAACTTGTACATAAGGTCACTGATTCACTTTCCTAATGTATATGTAACAGGCGAAGGTATTCAGGGAACTGTCCTTCCAGGGTGCCCGGAAACATTTGAGACATCGTTTCCTTCGGAGGGTGGAAAAGGAGAGTTTTTTGACAAGCACCAGAAGGTTTACCGATACAAAGAAGGTGATATATTAGCGTTGCCTGCCGGAGTAGTTCACTGGACCTACAACGATGGCGACAGACCCATAGTCACCATTGTTCTTCGTGATACAAGCAATGTGGCTAACCAGCTCGATCGAACCTTCAGGGTAATTTGTTTAATTAACATCATTTCTTAAACGTTTTTGTGATTAGAGATTCATATGAACGTTTTTATGATCAGAAATTCTTCCTCGCCGGAAACTCACAAAGTCAACAAGGACAACAAGGAGGCCGTGGCCAACAACAGCGCGGCCAGGAAACCAGGTGGGAGGTGCCGTCAGAAGGCCGCGCACAGGGTGGCAAGAGACGAGATGAGCCTCACCGTGCTGAAGGTGGCCGGAGAAGGGGACAACAAGAACAAGAAGGCTCTAACATCTTCAATGGTTTCGACGACCAGATCCTTCAAGACGTGTTTAATGTTGACTACGAGACTGTGAGGCAACTAAAGGGACAAAACGACAACCGTGGATTCATCGTTCAAGCTGATAATTTCAGAGTCATCACCCCAGAAAAGCAAGAACAAGGACGAGAACGCCAACGATCATCACCTTCACGAGGAAAAAGTGGTCGTCGTGGTGGTGGCGGAGCCAACGGCTTTGATGAAACCTTATGCTCCGCCCAGTTGAGCGCCAACCTTGCCAACCCAACCCATGCCGACGTGTACAACCCACGTGGCGGACGCGTCAGCAGTCTCAACAGCCACAAATTCCCTGTCCTCGACTTGCTTCAACTTAGCGCCGAGAGAGGAATCCTTTACAAGGTAAACTATATGGTGTCTTCAAAGAACTAAAATCAAATGAAATATAGAATTAAAATCGTATTATAACTTGCTATTTTTACGTGTAGAATGCTATTCATGCACCATACTACAACTTAAACGCCCACAGTGTAATCTACGTGACAAGTGGAAGCAGCCGTCTGCAAATCGTGAAAAACGATGGGTCAGCCGTGTTTGACGACTGGGTTCGCGAGGGTCAACTGATCGTGGTGCCACAGAACTTTGCGGTGGTGAAGAAGGCCGGCGAGGAAGGATGCGAGTGGGTGGCGTTCAAGACAAATGACAATGCGATAACGAGCCAGTTGGCCGGACGTTTCTCGTTTGTGAGGGCACTGCCCGAAGAGGTCTTGGTGAACTCGTATGAGATTTCACGAGAGCAAGCTAAGAGTTTGAAGTATAACAGGCAAGAAGCTGTTGTTTTGAGCCCGAGGTCGACGAGTCCGAGAGAAACAGCGAAGAATGCTTTGTTGAATGTTCTTTTTGGTTAGATGAAAGTTGGAAGTTTTCACTTTTCATGTATGAAATGGTAAAATAAGAGAAGGTCGACTCAGAGGAAAGTAGGGATCGTTGTGCAATATGTATCCTTTACCGATAAATAATGAATTTTCTTTTGTGCCTCAATCGATCTAAGAATAAAAAACATGGATATATGAGTGATTAATAAAGAATTTCAAATTGGTCTAATCCAATTTTCATATTTCAAAAACATATAATTAAAAAAAGGAAAAAGATAAACAAACATTTCTTCAAAATTTTCTCCTTAACAAACATGTGACAATAAAGGAAAACATATGATGCGGATTTAATCAACAAATATCCAGTAAATAGTTAAAAGGGGGCCAAATGAGCGCGCCAAAATCGGTTCCATTTTTGTTGAGCTGCAAACGTTTCCCTATACTTTCGATACCTTCTTCAACCTCTCTCTCCCCTTCCATTATTGTTCTCTCGCATTCTGGTTTGTTGAATCTCCGCAAAACTAAGCAAATATTCTGCATTAAATCGGCACAGATTTTACATAACGATTTTGGCCTTCTGAAAATTAATGGTCGCTGTTATTCCCAATGTCGGATCGAAGATTTTAAGCAATTGCTGAAGAATTTAAGTTTGCGATAGGCCAAAGAAACGGGAAGAAGGAGAAGATTGGATTGCGATTATATCATCCTTATGGTACAATTGGAAGGGTTTCAGATGGAATGATAGATGCTGTTAATTGTGGGTTATCCGGAGCATGATATTGAGCAGGTTTGTTTTTTCCTCCTCTCACTCAGGATTTAACACATTACACACATGAATTTTTAATCCTTTCACGAAAATGAGTTCTATTTAATGTTATATGTTTGAGAACATAGAAAAATTGAGTAATTGGCAATTATTACATATGTGCTATATGCCTACAAATTAATCGGTTTGTTTTATATCTTTTGGAAAGAGCAAAAGGAAAACATGTTCTACATTGAAGATTAGAGTTCCTCAAAAAAACATTCACTCATATATGTGTTGTTGATATTCAAATGGATTGAACAAAAACATAACTAAGTCACCACTTGTATTTAGGCCTTGCTAGTAATCTGTCTAAATTCAAATACAAACCAACTTTGATTGCTACAATAAAGTAAAATATTAAAATTTATGCGTTTATAAGAAGAAATTCGTAACATAATGCTATATAATTAGGTAGATTTCTAAATATACTATGTCTAAATAAGAAGAAAAAAACCAAAAGTACAATGCTCTAATAGAAAGAAATATAAGTAGGATGATATAATACACCAATAATAGTAGTAAGTTGTTATTTCTTACATTATATTACTGACTTTTACAAATTCTATTGCTACACACTCTAATGCATGCTTATAATACTTGGTTTTCTTGGGTGTATACATTTACAACCTTCTAATTAATCTTTTAAATTTACCAGTTTCTAAATGCCAAATCTTGATCCACAAACATGCAATTAAGAACAAGTGGTGCAGCAGATGGTTTCAGAATCAGCGTTTCCAGCACTCCCAGTTGTTCAAATCACAATTCTGGCCACGATGACATAGAATCGCTAGGAGACGTTTTCGTTTGGGGAGAAGTTTGGTCTGACGTGGCATCCACCGATGGATCCATAAACACTTTCCAATCAAAAAGTGACGTCACCATCCCTAGGCTCCTAGAGTCGAACGTAGTCATAGACGTCCAACAAATCGCGTGTGGCGTTCGCCATTTGTCCCTTGTTACAAAACAAGGCGAGGTTTTCACTTGGGGGGAGGAATCCGGCGGCCGGCTCGGCCACGGAACGGAAAAAGACTTCCGCCGGCCACATCTTGTGGAGTTTCTCGCCGTTACTAATGTCGATTATGTCGCGTGTGGTGAGTTTCATACGTGTGCTATAACGAACGCCGGAGATTTATACACCTGGGGTGATGGGTTACATAACGCCGGTCTCCTCGGTCATGGCACCGACGCGAGCCATTGGATACCGAAACGGGTCTCCGGTCCTTTGGAAGGACTTCTGGTGTTCTCCGTCGCGTGTAGCACATGGCATACGGCGCTGTCAACCGTCGACGGGAGGCTATTTACGTTCGGCGATGGAAGGTTTGGGGTTTTAGGGCACGGAGATCGGGAAAGTGTAAAGTATCCAAAAGAAGTCCAATCGTTAAACGGGTTGAAAACTTTGAAAGTCGCGTGTGGAGTATGGCATACGGCGGCGATTGTCGAGGTCACAAATCAACAAGGCGGACTTTCGACTTCCCGGAAGCTGTTTACGTGGGGCGACGGCGATAAATTCCGATTAGGTCATGGAGATAAGACAACGTACTTACAACCAACTTGTATTTCATCTCTTATGGATTACAACTTCCATCAACTAGCATGTGGCCACACCATGACGTTAGCCCTCACAACCTCCGGCCATGTCTTCGCCATGGGTAGTCCGGCGTACGGCCAACTCGGAAACCCACAATCCGACGGAAAAAAACCGGCGTTAGTACAAGACGGATTAGTCGGCGAATTCGTTGAAGAAATTTCATGTGGGGCCTACCATTGTGCGGTTTTAACATCAAGAAGTGAAATCTTCACATGGGGAATGGGAGCAAACGGAAGATTAGGCCATGGGGACTACGAAGATCGGAAAACTCCAACTTTAGTCGAATCGTTAAAAGATCGACACGTGAAAAGCATTTCTTGTGGCGCAAGTTACACCACGAGTATTTGCATCCACAAATGGGTTTCCGGCGCCGATCAATCAGTTTGTTCGGGATGTAAGCAAGCGTTTGGATTCACTCGAAAGAGACACAATTGTTATAACTGTGGGAATTTTCATTGCCATGGTTGTAGTTCACGAAAAGCGATAAAAGCCGCATTGGCGCCAATTCCTGGAAAACCCCACCGTGTTTGCGACTCCTGTTACGCGAAATTAAAGAAATCAGGTGAAATCGGGAATATTAACAACAACAACAACAACGTCTCCACTTTTCACCGGAAATTTAGCACACAACCCGCACAAGGGCAACAAGGGCGGACTTCAAGGCTATTAATGTCTCCAAATATCGAACCAGTTAAATATCTTGAAATCATGTCCGCTATGTATGGACCAAAATCAGGTAATTGTTCATCTTTAAGACGTTCGCAAGTTCCATCTTCACAGCAATTGAAGGATATTGCTTTTCCGAGTTCATTGGGGGCGCTTTCAAATGCCTTGAGACCTGTTTCTGGCCCCACGACGATTCAGCCACAGTTTCTACCGCCACCGCAGCCACCGCCTCAGCCGATGTCGGCGGCGAGGCCGGCTTCTCCTTTCGCGAGGCGGCCGAGTCCGCCGTGTACCAGTGGCTCTCCGATGTTCTCGAGGGGTGTGATTGATAGTTTGAAGAAGTCTAATGAGCTTTTGAATCATGAAGTCACCAAGTTACATAATCAGGTAGTGATTTTTGCTATTTCTTCCGATTTAGCCCAATGGCTTTTTCATACTTTTTGTGAAATTGTAGGTGAAAACTTTAAAGAAGAAGACTGATCGGCAAGAAGCAGAAATTCTGAAATTGAGAACTAAGGCTGAACAGTCTGCTGCCTTGGCTTCAGATGAAAGTGCTAAGTGTCTGGTTGCTGTGGATGTCTTCAAATGTGTCAAATCTCAGGTAATTACTAATATCATAAAATAGTAATATACTCATTGTACTTTAAATGAGGACTAAAATAGCAAAAATCAGATACACTCAAGGACCTAAAATGTAATTTACTCTTTTTTTTATATTATAACGCAACCTAGATTTTCGGTGCTGTGGTATTGCAATTGACATAGAAGCTTGTTGTTTTAGTGTGTTATTTAATGTTTTCAATAACGTAATAATATAATAATGTTTTTTTTGTAATGTAATAATGTTAGTGAGCTTGTTGTTTTATATGTCAGCTAAAAGATTTATCGGAGAAGCTGCCTCCAGAACTATCTGATGATGAAGCATTCAAATCAATAAGTTGTAAAATGAATGAGTTTTTGCAATCAGACATTACTTCATCGAAAAGAATCAGAAGCAGAAAGTATGCTGATGAGAATAATGGATCTTCTTCTTCTGGTCAAACCACAGAATCCACAAGTCAAACAAGCAGACAAGGCAGCTCGAGATTACCCAGGTATCCAAGTAGGAGGGAGGAAAAGAAAGAATTGATTGAACAATTTGAACCTGGTGTTTATGTTACTCTCATTCAGCTCTCAAATGGCACCAAAATATTTAAGCGTGTTAGATTCAGGTACTTAGTTTTCTTCATTTGTTTTTGTATTATTACAGCGGCCTACTTTCAATAAAATACATACTTTATGTCGGGTTCATGAAAAATTAAAGATGATATAAAGACTTGCTCTCAATCTACATTCTGTACAAAAGATTTGAATACCCTCTTGGTCCTAGTCATAAAAAATAGTCCTAGAAAGTTTGACCAAGTCAAAACAGTCTTTGTACTGTGTTTGACATGCACCGATGTCAATGGGACAAAAATTGTACCTAGAAAGGTGGGACAGAGACTGATATGTTGTTGTGCAAAAGACATAAATATCCTTGTATAAACTTAAGTGTTATGCAAGATCTTGATAACCTTTTTTTGTTTTGATAAAAAATGGCAGCAAAAGGAAGTTTGTGGCAGAGCAGGCGGAAGAATGGTGGAAGGAAAACAAAGAAAGGGTGTTCAAGAAATATAGTCCGGGAAGGCCAAGCAACCGTCCAACTACATCTAAGGCTCAGCCACCTCCACCTAATCAGGAACCATCCACATCCACTTAGCTTACTTTCTTTTATCTTATATAACCCACTTAACAAAATGCGAAAATATTATTAGTTGTGGTAGTCCCTATGAAGTATCTGAATCTAGGGAGTAAAAAGGTCAGAATCCATAGGTGACATCTGATAGATATTGTGATTTATCTTCCTCATGTTAGATATTTGATATATGGGACAACAATGTGTCCGAACACAATCTTGGGGAACCATAAATGAACTAATGTTAAAGGAAGAGAGATTAAACAACAAATATCAACTTTTTATGTGCGGATAATTTTGTAACACTCTTGCACAATATAAATGGGTCTTTTTACCCAAATTTTATTCAACATCTAAATTAGTCTGATTTATATATAAGAAATTCTAAATTATTTAAGGTCAGGTTTATTCAGGTCATTGCAAACATATTTTGGTCTATGGTGAATCGAAAAAAAAAGCCCCCAAAAGATATGCCATTTATAAAGAAAAATGTAACTAGTAATATTATCAAGGCTCCAACCTTGGTGGCCTCTAGATCGAGAGTCAGAATTCTTGGCCTTCTTCGCTGAGCCCTCTGTTGTTTGAGTCGGAGTTGACTTCCGCTTTGTCCGAAGCTCCAACTCAATTTCCTATTCCTGGGCTCTGTCAATCATGTCCTCCAGTGTCCTGCATCCTGAGATGCTAACAAACTTCCTGATATCATCCCTCAGCATATCGTGGTATCTCATCTTCTTCATCTCTTCATCCACAACATACTGCAGAACTAGTAAAGCTCTTTCCCTGAACATAGAGGTGATCTTTATAATAGTCTCAGTCGTCTAAAGAAGGTCCTAAAATCCCTTGCCAACTGCTACACCTAAGTAGCATGTGAAAACACATCTAAAAATGGTAATGAGGTCTATCCATTTCATGGCATCAATGTACTACGCTCCCAAATCATGACCACCTCCTCCCACCATTCATGAGCTCGATCTGTTAGAAGGTAAGCTGCAAACCTCACCTTCGACCCCTTATGGTAGAAGCTTATCCATTGGGTACTCTTAGTGTCCGTAATCCATCGTCTACTGGCAATGGGTCTTTCTTCCCGGAGAACTTTGGGCTCCACAAGCTTTGAACTCCTAAAAGATGAGAGTTCGTGCCCCAAGTTGACCAATTACAATCTCTGTACAAAAGGCCCCTAGACGCTTATCCAGTAACTACATAATCCCCTTCATGATCGTACCAAACATTATCGGTGTCGCATCCAAGATACCGCGCATGATCTCTAACATTATAAACCCGCGTATCCTCTCATCAATTAGTTCAAAATCAACGCCTAAACCGGATCCAGAACTAGAGCCTCGGGTAACCACCACTATACTGAAAGGCAACAATACAAAAGAGAAGAACATAAATACAAAAGAGAAGAACATACCTGAAGAATCTCTCATGCTATAAGCTTCTTAGAATTTACGTGACTTTCCTTCAACACCCATCCTTACTTTCTTTAAGAATTATATCGAATCCTCTAAGTCAATTCACTATGGCTACTCACATAGGTTTTATACTAAACAACATACACAACGTACTACAACACTTCTTAGGCTTCCTAGGAATTCTCTTCTTACACATGCTGGAAAGGTCTCGCACATAATCGCAATAAAATAGATGTCTGAATAGATGTCTCTACTGTAAGGCCTTCATCAGAAAAGAACAAACAATAAGGTTGAATCAAACTTTCTCAGGCTATTCAGTATTAACTATATACTACCCTAAAGCATTCATCAAATAGTTTTGAGTATCAACAACCCTAAAGCACTTAGGCCATCCAGATATAACATGCATATAAAGGCATCTCTCCTAACAAGCATACTAATCATGCAACCCTGAGCAGATCCTTAGCCCTAGATAGAGCATATGTAGGTACAAGACACACTTTTGAGCAACTCTTAACCCCTTTGTTTATAGACTAAAAAGCTACAATGAACAGACCAGACCATGCTTAAGTATGGTGCACAGACAAAGATCAATCTTCATCAACATCTTTACATAAGCCCACATAATCTTCGTATCATAAAAACTTATATTTACATGTATAAAAACATTTAAAAATGTATAAAAACTTATCTTTACATGTATAAAAATGGTTTTAAAGTTTTTTTATTTAATATTTGTTTACATTTATTTAATAATACGTATAAATACGTTTAAATGAAAAAAGAACTTTGAAAACGTTTATTAAGGTGTAAAAATATATAAAAGCGTTTTTCATATATGTTTTGGGTTAGTTTATGAAATAGTCAAAATATTTTGTTTTTTGCAGAAAAATCCCAAGATTTTGGGCCAGTTTATGAAATAGTTCCAAATTAATTTGTTACCGGTTGAACATGAAAAAGGGTCAGAATGCAACATTTTACCGGTTTTTAGGACTTTTCTATAAAAAAAATTAATTTGGTACTATTTCGTAAACTGACCAAAATTATTAAGACTTATCTTGAAGAATTTACTAAAAACAAAAAATTCAAAAAAACAATAAAATGACAAAACATAATGTAAAGCAGGCAATTTAGGCAATTTATGGATATACAAGAAATCCCTTTCTTTTATTCTCTCAAATCAACATAATTATCATATTTACTTTGTACTAACTCTCTCCACAAACCTTATCACCGTACACATTAGGGAAAATAAATCATGAGGTTAACCAACTATTGATTTTGTTCACGTTTGGTCCTTTTTTTCTTTTTTTGTACACAATATACCATTTAACGTGTTGTATGTGTTCACAAAAACCATTACAACCTGCTATTGAAGGTTTTTGGTGACTTTTTCATCTTCGATGATTCTTCGGTCATCTTCTCCTATATGTCTTCGGCCAAACACGAATTTTCCGACAACTTTGTCATCTGCAGAAACCAACGAGTTTGAAGGGTTCCAAATTTGTGGGTTTAAAGAGTTCTAGATTAATAGGTTTAGACTCGAATGAAGATGAAGGGTTCCAGAAATCGTTCATCAATAGGTTATTTATCAACTTTAGTTTTCTATTTCTAGGGTTTTAGTACTCGTTCCAAGAATAAGAACAAGAACCTGAAACACATAGATTTCCAAATTCAGTTTCTACCATGGATGTAGCTTCAAACCCATTTTCTAGTCTGGACCATCAAATCGATTTCATCCTTGGAGTGTGTATCGGATCTGAGAAAACAAGCAAGTGTGTGTATGTGTGTATGTGTCAGAAATCGTTCCAAATCATTCCATGTTGTTCATCAACTTCGGTTTACGATGTCTGGGGTTTCAAAAATTATTCTAAGAATAAGAACACATAGAACGAACCATGAATACATATATGAAATCATTCTAGAAATCTGATGAACACACATCTAAAACCAACGATTTCTGGAACGAATCTGATGAAGGCACATTTGAAATCAATTTCTGGACACAAATATGATGAACATAAATATGAGGAACACATCTGGTGAACAAATCTGATATAACACATCTGATGAACAAATCTGACGATTCAACGATTTGTGGAATGAATATGATGATTACACATCTGAAATTGCCATAAAATTCATAAATTTGTCGAAAAATTCATATTTTTGCTAGAAAATTCATATATTCACTAGAAAATTTATATATTGGCCGGAAAACTCAACTTGACCGGCTAAACCTACAATAGTCGGTCATAATTGTGTAGGTGAACTCAAAATACAAGTTCAAAGGTATATTGTATACAAAAAAAGGAAAATGACAAAATATAAAAAAATCAACAATTGGTTACCCTCCTGAGTCATTTTCCCTAAATATTATCTCCTACTACCAACATCACTCTACATGTTGCCGATTGGTAGCTCTCACCACCAACATCACCCTGTAATCCACCTCTGTCGTCGTTGTAACGACCATAAAATTCGAGCCAAATTAAAACATTTTAATTCATTCAAAAACCATTAAGTTCATACATTCATTTTTCAAAATAGTTTAAACATCAGAGTGTTCCCCAGAACCATATCAAATAAATCATAAAACATGAGGAGCGATACGATCACGCCTTCGCCTTGCCACGATCTCCTGAAGTATCTGAAACAATACATTAAAACTGTAAGTCCGAAAGCTTAGTGAGTTACCCCCAAAATACCAACCACAATACCAACCACATATCATATCATATCATAAACAGAACAGCCATGCATATCGAGTCTACGGTGTGATTGGTCCGCCTGCACCAGGCCTTCAGTCCACCCGGTCCACTCTCTCTCCGAGTCTACAGTATGACTGGTCCGCCCGCACCGGCCTTCAGTCTGCCTGGTCCACTCTCCAAGCCTCGGCACGTCTGGTCCGGCCTCTTGAGGCCTTCAGCCTATCCGGACCGCTCGCTGGGCCTTCAATCTAACCGGTCCGCCCCGGGTATGTTGGCCTACAGCACAAACAGGACCCGCCTCAACCTAACCCTAGTCCAACAACCATGTGCACATAAACATATAATCATATAGCAATTCACAACTAATCAACCGATCTAGCAGATCACATAACATAGCAACATCCTAACCAGGATACCGACCTAACCGGTCACTAACATAGCATCATCCTATAAACCAGGATACCGACCTTAACCAGGTCTCTAACATATACCATCCTAACTACCAGGATGCAGACATAGAAAAGCAATAACATAACAAACAACTACCCGAATTCCCATCCAATAAAGGGTCGGCCTTGGTGCCTTAGACCCTGTCGATATAGTGAGGATAACTCACCTGCTATAGTTGGCTGAAGAGATAAGATCACACTACTCCGACCACCAACACGAACTCCACCACTGAACACTACCAATTAACCAAATCCAATAAATACCAATAATTACCAAAATACCCTTGGAAGTCAAACTGGTCAACCCTTGGTCAAAGTCAAAGTCCTCAGTCAAAGTCAACCTTCCTGGTTGACCCTACTTGCCGAGTAAACCCGTCGAATCATCAAGTTCGTTTACTCAGAAACTTCCATAATACGACTCAACTCGCCGAGTCGCCCGAAGACTCGTCGAGTCCAACAATCTCATAGTCCCATCCTGCTTAACTCACCGAGTCGTCCCTCGACTCAACGATTCGAGGCTTAACCAGAAAAGGTTAGGGTTCCATGACCAGACTCGCCGAGCCCAAGAACAGACTCGCCGAGTCCAAGGCAATCTTCAACAGACTCACCGAGTTGTTCTTCCAACTCGCCGAGTCCAAACGTGACATCTTCATTCAGACGATTTCATGCCATATCATTGCTTCCAATACATAGATCTGGACTCCTAGGGCCAGATTCACACGTAAAGTTTCCAACTTTACGTGCATCCAAGGCTCAACAAGCTCCAACCAAGCTACAAGAAGGTTTTGGGACAAAGATACTCTAAATCAAGCCCCATGGCTGATGCTTTAAGCTTCCATGGCTCACTATTAACCTAGATCTGAAGTTGCAACTTCAGATCTAATCAGTAAACCCGAAATGGATTCCAATCAAGCTAAAATTCCCAAAACAACAACCAAGAATGGATCTAGAAGGAGAAAACTCAAGGTAACGACTTGTTACCTTAGAAATGTGCCCAAGAAGGAGTAGATTCCGGATCTACAATGATCTCCTGATGCTAGCCTCTTGATCTTCTAACTTTCTCCTCATAAATTCTTCTTCCAAGCTCAAACTTTAACAATGGGGGCTCACACATACTAATTAGGGTTTCTGGAACTCAAATGGGCAGTAAAGAGGCTGACGGTGGCTATAATGTGCTTTATATAGGGCACAACTCCCGGGATTAGGGTTTTCTCCCTTCAACACCAACTCGTCGAGTCCATCTGCCAACTCTCGGTGAGTTGGCCACTTAACCCGTGACAAAATCCCGCTCTGACTCGGCGAGTAAGTGGACCTACTCATTGAGTCCCTGACTTAATTTACACTTTACTCCCTTCAACTCTTGATTCTGACTTGGGATGTTACAGTCGTCATCAGAACAATTACCACTTTATTTAAGATTCCTTAACATGGTTAACATTATGAATATTTCAACCTGTTCTTCTTCACAGAATCCATTATCTTTGAAAAATGAACGACAACTCTATTAACTCCACTTCCAATCATTCATCGACACAGAAATTTTTATAAGGATTCTTTCTTTTGTTTCTCTTTTAACTGGTTCATTTATTTTTTTTCATTTGTTGACATTGTTTAGTTCTTTTTGTTAATTAGGGCAGGAGAAACTGTGGAGTAAGAAGTCAAAGGTTGAAGACCGGTGTTATCATTTACGGTTCTTCAATTGCTACAATTTATACAATCATGTTTCTATTAGTGCTCTGATTCTTTTGAGTTCCAACTATTATTTGATTTTTTAACAATGGATTCAAATATTTTTATATCATGTTCGGCGTTAAACCTTGAATTTTGTGTTCATCATATATTAATGGTATGAAATTCATTTGTCATTGACGGTTTTACTTCAATTTGGAAATTGCTTAGTAAATAGAATAACACATCTCTTTTGAGAAAAAAGACAAACTTCAAATTGATTGCCACATCTGAAAGGATATCCGTTCGTTCTTTATCTATTTTGAAGTTGGAAATGGATTTTTGTTCAGCTCGTCTTTCGAAATGGATGAGTATTTATTATATTAGCATTGGATACTTAATAGATGACACAAACTCACAGATTTTGGTAGTGCAAATAATCTGTTTGACGAAATGCATACTAGAAATAAAGCTTATTCATGTTAAGTTAGAGGTTTCACTTTCAGTGTTTTACCTTTTTATCTGTTTGCTAAAATCATCTATTTGTTTGAAGCCTTATGTAACGCTCTGTTCCGAATGACTCCTAGTCTGAGGTTGTGGCTCGAAAGTCAGTCATTATAAGGATTATGGCTTTTGGGAAGGTAAGATCTAGGCCCATTTGGGTGTGGGTGATGTATTAGAAGTGATTCGGGTGTTCAGTTCGTGTTTCGAAGCCTAAGGTTATTTCGGTAAAGTGGCAGTTTGGGCTTTAGTGGAAAATGGATTTTGTTCGGAAGGTATTAAGAAAGGTTTGAGTTGTGAGAAGTGTAGGACTTCTCGTCACCTTTCCGTAGATATAAGGATCGTTAGAATCGGGCTTATAACGAAGAAGTTATGGCCTTCGGAAGTTTCATGGTTTTCAAGCTTAGCCGAGTACACGGGGCGTACACAAAGAGTACGCAGGGCGTACTAGTGAAGAAGGTAGTACGGTGGGCGTACTGACCAGGATGGTCGCAAATGTTCCCTGGAGTACACTAGGCGTGCCATATGTACGTTAGGCGTACCATATGTATGTTGGGCGTACTCCAGTCTGATCAGAACCTTATTTTAGGGTCTTGGACCCTATTTAAGCTCCTTATCTCATAACCTAATCCCAATATCTTTAGCCTCCACCCCTCTAAACCCTAAAAATCGTCCTTAACCATTCATGGTGGCATTTTGAGCTTATGGAGTCCATTTTTGGAGTGTTTGGTCCATTTTCAAGAAGGTGGAGTTAGATGCAAAGATGGAGATCAAGAAGAACCTTATGGATCTGGATTTTGTGATTCATTTTCAACTTGATGAAGGTATAAAGCTCTGAACTTTACCATTGAATGCTTAGATCTATTATGTTGAGTTTTTTGATATTTTTGTTCCCGATAATGGAGCTTTATGGCCCCAAATCCGTTTTTAGGCTTAGGGTTGCCACCCTTGGTGCTAACTAAGTCCCTAAGGCAGAAAGTTGCCATCTTGGAAGTCTTAATGGGTTCATGCAAGAGTTATGGTCATTTTCATGGAAGTAGATTGTTATACTTTGAGTTTGGGTTCATGTGGGTCATATAAGTTACCAAGTCAGTGACTTTATGGATTAAGACGTTAGGTAGAGCTCAGATCTGTAATTTGGTCCCTTGGTTTGAAGCATTAAGCACTTAATGGATTTTGTGCATCAGCCGTTTGTACGGTAGGCGTACAATATAGTACGCTGCATGTACAAACCTTTTGCCCAGTATGCTAAGCATACAGAAGAGGTACATTGGGCGTACGCTCTCAGGAGGACTTCGGCCTTTGTGGACTTCGGACCTTTAGGCCCTAATGGTTTTTGGCCTGGATTTGCTGATAATTGGGCCTGAATGTATCTTTGGGCTAATAATGGAATCGTTGGGCCTATTAGGCCTTGTGGCCCAATATAGAAATGGACTTCGCATTATGGGCGTTGGTTTGGGCCAATTCTTGGACCAGGTTGTTGTGGGCCAATTGGAAACAAGATTATAGACTAGGGAAATTATTAGGCTTTAGGATAAGGCCCATTGGAAATGTTTAGGCCAAATTTGGAAAGTTGGGCCATTGACGGATTTATGGGCATTATAGTATTGGGCTTTCATTTTGGGTTGGGCCTTAGTGTTGGATCATACTGGGCCAGGGGTAAAATGGTCATTTTACCCCATGCATGGATTAAGGATTATGATATGGGACCCAATTGCTAATTGGGTATACTGGTTGGTATTGACAGCTCGGGAAGTAGACAGGGCATCAGCTAACGATTTCATTCGGGAAGCTTCTACATTCGAGGTGAGTCTACTAACCATACCAATGGGTCGAAGGCACCAATGTCGGGCCATTATGTATTATGTGATATGCTAGTTGGTTTTGTGTTGTGTGGTATGCTAATTTATTATGTTGTATGTGATATGCTAGTTGTCTTTATGATACTTTCATGGAAGACCTCAGGGGGGTTCTCGGGGCACTTAGATGTAAGACCTTAGAGGGTTTCCATGGCATCCTTAGTTAAGACCATGTGGGGGCTCCAATGGCATTGGGCTAAGACCCTGTAGGGTTCCCTGGGCACCCGATGTAAGACCCTGGAGGGTTTCCATGGCATCCTTATATGTTTGCATGTTTAGCTCATATGTATGTTTGTATGATTTATATGACAGTGGGTTAAGACCTTGGAGGGTTTCCAAGGCACCCCATGTAAGACCCTGGAGAGTTTCCATGGAATCCTTATATGTCTATATGTAGGGCTTATGTGATTGATATGGTTTATGTGATTATTTGGATTATGTGGGGTATACTCTGGGGAACTCACTAAGCTTCGTGCTAATAGTTTTCTTTATGGTTTCAGGTATCATTGTTTTGGAAAGGAAGGGCTCAACTTGATCGCAGCACACACACCTGTGTTTTCTGTATTATATGATTTTGGGATAAACTCTGATAAATGTTTTTAACTAACGATGTTTTGGAATGTTTGGAATAAATGGTATCTATGTTTGCGTTATATTAAAAATGAAATTTTTACCCTTGATTTTTGGGTTGTTACACCTTAGCCTCGGCCAAGTTATTTCCATTTCTCCCACATTTAATTTATTAATTTGTATTCCATTATTGAAGTAAGAACATCAACACCTTGTAACTAATGTTTTTATTCGGTTTCATATTGATATTCAAGCATGTTGGCGGTTATTTTCTTGCTACTATATATGTCAATGTTATCAAAGCTTTTAATCTTCATCAAGATTTTGTTAAATGTTTCCCTTATTATCTTCTTTTCAATTTTGGGTTTTAGTGAAGAAATTAAAAGTTGGCAGGTGATTGACACATCTTTCAGGCCATATGAAAAGGGGATGAGATAGTACTATGTGTGTAAGCCCTAATGATGTACAAGTCGTTGTAGCTGCTATTTTTCATCTTTTCTATGCAAAGCAACATTTTAATTATTTTTTAGTGGTATGTGGTGGTTACGGATTCTAGCAATTAAACAAGTAGGTCTACAAGTTTTTTTTTGGGAAAATGACGCAAGGACCCTACTATGTATTTTAACTTTACCCATTCATTCCATTAAGTATTTTTTGTGCCTTTTAACAAAACAAATTTGTTAGTGACCTGCTTATTTGGTCCCTATGACCAACCATTACCAGTTTCATCTACAAATGGCTTTTAATTAAGGGAAAATGGTACAACAGACCTACTATGTAACGCTTAGTAATTCACCAAGGTATTAATTATGTATTGGATTAATTGTTTTATATTGATTGGGATTGGATCCATTAGATCCTTGCAAAGTTGAATGTTGGGTGTACCACCCTATGTACGCGCAGTGTGCTGATGTAAGTTGATCGTGCATGCCATGCACATACATGCAGTATACGTGTGCAGTCCGCAGAACCCTAAATTTAGGGTTTGATCCCTATATAAAGAACATTACGCCCTAAAGTCCAACCTCCCTCTCATCCTTAAGCTACTCCCACGAAACCCTAATCCATATTTGTGTGTTCTTGAGCTTGGAAGGCCTCTTGAGAGCATTTTTAGTGTGTTGATCCATTCTCCAAGGAAGTGAAGAACAAAGCAAGGTGATGTTCCAAAGGAGGAGTTGTAGATCTAGGATTGTTGCTTCATTTCAGACCTTTTCAAGGTATAAAGTCTTGAACTTGCTATATGAATGCTTAGATCTTTTGAGTTGAGTTTTTGGACCTCTTTGGTCTAAATAAAGAAGCTTTATGGCTTTAGATCATTTTCTAAGCTTAGGCTTGCCACCCTTGGCGTTATTTGAGTCCTAAGTCAGAAAGTTGCTACCTTTGACGCTTTGAAGCATCCATGCATGAGTATTGGTCACTTTTATGGAAGTAGGTTGTCATATTCCAAGTTTGGGCCCATTTGGGGTCATGCAAGCCACCAAGTGGTCGAATTTATGGGTTTAGACATTTCATTGGACTCAGATATGTGACTTGAAGCCTTAGGTATTAAGGATTTAAGAGCTTTTTGGATTATGGCTTAATAGGAAGGTACGTTGGGGGTACAAACTCATACGCACATCGTACAAGTCATACAACCTGTACGCTTAGCGTACAGATGAGCACGCCCTGCGTAGTTACTGGATTTGGGCTTTAGGTTATTTAGGCCTCGGTTTGGGTCATTTTCATGGGTTGGATCCTTGGGCTATAGTGGGCCGTCTGGAATTGAACCCTTGGACTAGAGAAGCATTATTGGGCCTTTGGCTAAGGCCAATGTGAAGGGATTAGGCCTAACTGGAAATTGGGCCATATATTGGGCTTTGTTGGAGTGTGTAACTATTGGGCCAGAGGTTGTGATTTAGGGTTCCATTCTTAGACCAAATTATGATAAGGGTAAAATAGTCTTTCACCCAAATAGGGATTTTGATTAAGGGTGAAGACCTAAAGTGCTAACCAACTTTTATTTGGTAATTGATAGCTCGGGAAGTGGTAGAGCCAGCAAACAGGGATCATTATTTTCTTTCGGCTATTCGAGGTGAGTTAGATTCCCGGTAGTAGTGAGTCTAAGGCACCAAGGTTGGCCCACTAGTAGGAGTTTGTAGTTAGATGATTGTCTTTGTGATAATTGTCTGGTATGCCACTATATGTTATGATTTATGTGCTACTATGCTATGATATTATGTGGTAGTGGTAGCGGGTGAAATACACCCCGTACCCGATTCATAAGACCAAGGGGGTAAGTCGGGCACCCAGATATGCTTGACAATATGTTTATGTATGATTATGTATGTTGTTATGTGGTAGTGGTAGGGGCGAAATAGACCCCATAACCAGTTGAAAAAGACCGAAGGGGTAGGCCAGCACCCATATATGCTAGACGATTACTGGTTGAAAGAGACCGAAGGGGTGGGCCAACACTCTGATATGCTAGGCAGTACCGGTTGAAAGAGACCAAAGGGGTAGGCCATCACTCAGATATGCTAGGCAGTATGTTTATTGTATGGTATGTGGTATGATGGGGGGGACTCACTGAGCTTCATGCTTATGGTTTTCAGTTTTGGTTTCTGGTACTTTGTCTTCAAAAGGAAAGGAGTCGGCGTGATCGCAACGCATCACACTATGATTTTCCGCACATGAGATCTTTAGGAGTTTTACTCTAATGATTGTTTTCTTATGACATGTTTTGGTTATTTAGATATAGGTTTTTTATTGTGATATGGGATGACACTATTGATGTTTCAGATTATCGTTTTTATGAATTACTTAATTAAAAATAAATTTGTTGTCCTAAATTTTAGGATGTTACAAGTTGGTATCAGATCCCTGGTTTGAGGGATTCGGACACACTCTCGGGTGTGTCTAGACTCAAATCTAGGGTTTGAAGGATTTTTACAAGAAAAATAGATTTTCTAAAAATGAAGTTAAGGTTTTTGATAAAGAACAAGGGGTGTGATGTATGCAATCAGCCGAGCTCAAGTAAGGATATGAAGTGTGAATATGTGAACTACATGCTAGATCAGGGCTATGTATCAAGGAAGGATGGCTTGTATGCCTACTATGTGTGCTTATTGAACTGCATGCTAGATTAGGGCTAAGGATCTAGGAGGGATGCCTTGTATGCCTATTGTATGTGTTTATTGAACTACATGCTAGTACTGAATAGTCAGCGATATGATGGTCTGTTTAGGATATGACTGGTTTTGGTTACTCAATGCTCGGATGTTGCTTGCTTTGTGCTTTTAGGAGTTCTAGTTATCTTTAATTAACTAGTAAACGAATACGTTAAGTTACATATTACAAGGGATAAATAATTTCAGAAGGCTAGGTCTATCCCTATTTCATAGCTCTTGTCTGAGTCCAACCATTATAGGGTAGGACCTCTCATTCGAAGAATTATCTGGTCTTAGTAATATGTAATGGTATTCGTGAACTAGTTAAGGAGAGATAGCAGGGACTTCTTATGCAGCTGATGGTGGAGAGTGGGTTATAGATTACCCTAGGGAAAGCTTAGGATGAGATTAGTGTGGAGAGAAGTAATAGTGAAAGGGACTTGGTGAAGTCAAGGAAATCCTTGAGGAAAGTACAGATAGATATGGAAGGTAGTATGGGCCCGTACTACTGAAAGCAACCTTACTCGAGTCAAGGAGAACTGATATTAAACCAGGGAACTTGTAGTTTGCATGAGGTCTCTCGATATTACGTATGATTCTGATGATTGTGTGGTTTTTTTTTTCAGAATGGTGATGACACGTCATGGAGCAGGGGGCTCAGGATCTGGTTCTGGTTCGGGTACGGGTTCCGAGCCGATTGATGATGGATTGTATGATTTCATTGCATCTGAGATTACGAGAGGCATCCTTGAGTCGACCTCGGTGATTTTCGGGTCGATCAAGGAGGGTATCATTGAGCTGATGGAGGATCACCTTAGGGCATTCAGGAGTGACATGGCTCCTGGACAGTTTGGGACTCGTACGCTCTCCTTCAAGGATTTCAGAGGATGCGGAGCACCAGACTTATGCAGGGTGAAAGATCCCATCATGGCTAGATGATGGATTGCAGACACTGAGTCTGCACAGTTGATGAGCTTCTGCACTAAGGGGTCGAAGGTCAGGTTTGCTGCTGGTTGTTTGAGGGAGCAAGCTAGAGATTGGTAGGAGGCAGTCGGTGATACTTTGGAAACCCAAGCCACTGCGACTATGATCTGGCCAGATCTTGTGACCAGATTCCGAGTAGAGTTTGCTCCAGTTGTGGAGGTTCAGCAGCTAGCCAGGGAGTTTTTGGATATGAGACAGACTACAGAGATAGTGGCGGAGACTACCGCTAAGTTTAAAGAGAGGGCCTTGTTGGTGCCTCCGTACGCAGGTGATAAGTAGATGAAGAAAACCCGGTACCATGATATGCTGAGAGTTGACATTCGGAAATATGTCAGCTACTTGGCATGCCCGACCTTGGATGATATGATAGCCAGGGCACAAGAGAGGGAGATTGATATAGATCACATCAAGAAGAAGAAGGTGGAGACTAGGTAGACGACTGGGGTTTAGGTGAAGAAACCCAAGGGATTCGACTCAAGGTCGAAGGGCCAATGGAGCCGGAGCCACTGTGGGAAATGCGGCAAGATGCATGAAGGAGTTTGCATAGGAGGATCAGGCTGCTATAAGTGCGGCAAGTTGGGGCACTTTAGCAGGGATTGTATTGCCCCTACCCCCACCCTTCAGACATCAGATATGCTTTGTTTTCACTATAATCAGTAAGGCCATAAAAATTCCAACTACCCGAGATTGGTATCAGGAGCGCCAGTGGTGGCGCCAACTCCAGCGACCCTCCGGGTCACAGATGGCCGCTAGGGCAAGACATATGCTCTTGTGGTGAAGAATCGAGCCTTCCAGCTGACCACTGAAGAGGCGTGTGCCACACCGGATGTGGTGATGGGTATGCTTTCTTCTCCCTAACTTTTATTATATGTCAATTTTGATATTTATATTCTATGTATTTTGTTTAGGATCATTCCATGTGAACGACATCCTAGTACTAGTATTATTTGAATCGGGGGCTACCCGATCATTCATATCGCTTGCACTCAGCAAGAGGTTTGCTGAGTCTTCAGGCACGTTGGATTGTCCTTTAGAGTTCAAGAGTACGGACGACTTATCCGTCTGCGCATCAAAGATTTATAGGGATTGTGTTTTGAGGATGTGTGGCGTGCGCTATCTCGTGGGTTTTGTTCCTATTCCTTTGCGTAGGAACAAGGTCATCATAGGCATAGACTGGTTGAGCCCTAATGGGGTGGTGATTGACTGTGAGTAGCAGTTGGTTCGGGTTAGGACCCCAAGTGGGGCAGAGTTGGTGATTCAGGGTGAGAGACAGACGCTACCTTCATTAGGGATGTATAGGTTTTGTCGCCTATGTTATGGATACCCGGGAGGAGGGTAAGGCGACCGTGAGCGATGTACCAGTTGTGCGGGAGTATCCGGATGTGTTTCTGGAGGATATACCTAGGATACCTCCAGAGAGACAGATGGAGTTCAAGATTGACCTACTTCAGGGTGCGGCTCCGATAGACAAGGCACCATATCAATTGGCTCCTCCTGAGATGTAGGAGTTGTTTACACAACTGCAAGATCTGTTAGACAAGGGATTTATCAGGCCGATCAGTTCACCTTGGGGAGCCCCAATTCTATTTGTGAAGAAGAAGGATGGGTCTCACCAGATGTGTATAGACTACCGGGAGTTGAATAAGGTAACAGTGAAGAACCGTTACCCACTCCCGAGGATCGATGATCTCTTCGACCAGCTTCACATAGCGTTTTGGTTTTCCAAGATTGACTTGCGATCGGGTTACCATCAGATGAGATTCGGAGATGAGGATGTATAAAAGATTTCTTTTCGGACTCACTATGGCCACTATGAGTTCATGGTGATGCCATTTGGGCTCACCAATGCTCCTGCCGCGTTCATGGATCTCATGATCCGCGTATGAAGACCGATGATGGATCATTATGTGATAGTCTTTATTGATGATATATTGGTTTATTCCAAGACGTATGAGCAGGAAGAGGAGCACTTGAAGGAGGTGCTGGAGACCTTGAGGAGGGAGAGACTTTTTGCAAAGTTCTCAAAGTGCGAGTTTTGGTTATGCTAGGTGTAGTTTCCGGGGTACCTTTTCAACCAGAATGGTATACTGGTCGATCCGACCAAGGTAGAGGCAGTGATGAGATGGGAGGTTCCAAAGTCTCCATCTGAGATTCGGAGATTTCTTGGTTTGACGGGTTATTATCGGAGATTTATCCAGGATTTCTCCAAGATTGTTTTTCCATTCACCCGACTGACCAAGAAGTCAGTGACATTCCGTTGGGGGCCTGAGCAGCAGGCAGCTTTCGAGGCTCTCAAACAGCCGTTGTGTGAGGCACCGATTCTGACCTTACTGGAGGGCGTTGATGATTTCGTGGTTTACTCTGATGCCTCGATCATGGGTTTGGGTGTAGTATTGATGTAGCGGGGTCACGTGATTGCGTACGCTTCAAGGCAACTAAAGCCTCATGAAGCAAATTACCCAACACACGGTTTGGATTTGGGGGCTGTTGTTTTTCCCTCAAGATTTAGTGGCACTACCTCTACGGGGTTCATTGTACCATTTACACAGACCACAAGAGCTTGACGTATTTGATGGACCAGCCAAATCTGAATATGCGGCAGCGTCGTTGGTTGGACTGTGAGATCCTCTACCACCCGGGGAAGGCTAATATGGTGGCCGATGCTCTTAGCCACAAGGCGATCCTGGCTCCGATTTGGGATATACGTCTGAGGATAACAGTGATAACTCCATTACTGGAACGAATTTGGGTGGCTCAGGCCGTGGGTATGAAGGAGGAGCGCCGAAAGTGTGAACGAATTATAAGTCAGGTGGCTTCATTTGATTATAACATCCATGGGTTGTTGACCCTACATCATAGGGTCTGGGTTCCTTACTGGGGCAATGTATGCTATGTTCTGATGGAGAAGGCTCACAAGTCGAGATTCTCCATTCATCCTGGGGCGACGAAGATATATTGGGATCTTCGCCCTGATTATTGGTGGCCCTGCATGAAGCGGGACATAGCTTGGTATGTGAAGAAATGCTTGACTTGTAAGAAAGCCAAGGCTAAGCACCAGTGACCTCACGACAAGATGCAGTCGTTGGAGATTCGTGTGTGTAAATGGAAATATATCATTATGGATTTCATAAAAAAGCTTCCCAGGACCACACATGGAGTGGATTCGATTTGGGTCATTTTGGATCGGTTGACCAAGAGTGCTCATTTCATCCTGATCCAGGAGAGTATATCGGATGAGAAGCTAGTAGAGATCTACATGCGCGAGATGGCGGCACGTCATGGGGTGCCGGTTTCGGTTGTGTCAGACCAAGATGTTCGCTTCACTTCCAGATTTTGGAAGAGGTTTCATGATGAGATGGTACTCGTCTTCACTTAAGTACAACTTTTCACCCTCAGAAGGATGGGCAGAGCGAGAGGAAGATTCAGACTCTAGAGGATATGTTGTGTACGTGTGTATTAGACTTTGGAGGGAGTTGGGATACATATCTTCCGTTAGCGGAATTTTCATATAACAACAGCTATCACGCTAGCATAGACTGACCTCCCTTCAAGATGCTCTATGGGAGGAAGTTTAGGACCCCAATATGTTGGGGCGAGGTCCTTCAGAGAGTCATGGGGAGTACTGAGGTGGTACTCAAGACCACTGAGAAGATCCAGCAGGTTCGGAGCAGGCTGTAGACTGCTCAGAGTTAGCAGAAAAGCTATGCCAACAAGAGCCGGTCAGACTTAGAGTTTCAGGTATGGGACATGGTTCTCCTGAAGGTGTCACCTTGGAAGTGTGTCATCCGATTCGGGAAGCAGGACAACTGGATCCCAGGTACATCGGTATGTTCAGGGTTTTGGCTCGGGTGGGCCGAGTTACGTATCGACTGGATCTGCCTGCCGAGCGTAGTCAGATCCATAATACTTTTCATGTCTCCCAACAACGGAACTGCTTAGTGGATGGTTATGTAGTCGTGGCTTTAGAGGATATTCAGGTGAACGAATGACTGAACTACATTGAGAGACCGATAGCGATTTTCGATCGGAAGACGAAAACCTTGAGGAACAAGGTTGTACACTTGGTGAACATATAGTGGATACACCACAAGGGTTCAGAATGGACGTGGGAGTCCAAAGAGGAAATTAGGGAGAATTAACCCAGTTGTTTGAGGTGACGGACTTCGAGGACGAAGTCTGATTCAAGTGGGGGAGAATTGTAACACTCGATAATTCACCAAGGTAATATTTATGTATTGGATTAATTATTTTATATTGATTGGGCTTGAATCCATTGGATCCTTGCAAAATGGGCTTAACGGGTCCCGTACGTTGGGCGTACCACCCTATGTACGCGCAGCGTATTGATGTAAGTTGATCGCGCATTCCATGCACTTACGTGCAACGTACGTGTGCAGTCCCCTAAACCCTAAATTTAAGGTTTGATCCCTATATAAAGAACATTATTCCCTAAAGTCCAGCCTCCCTCTCACCCTTAAGCTACTCCCACGAAACCCTAATCCATATTTGTGTGTTCTTGTGATTTGAAGGCCTCTTGAGAGCATTTTTAGTGTGTTGATCCATTCTCCAAGGAAGTGAAGAACAAAGAAAAGTGGTGTTCTAAAGGAGGAGTTGTAGTTCTGGGATTTTTTATTCATTTCAGACCTTTTTAAGGTATAAAGTCTTGAACTTGCTCTATGAATGCTTAGATCTTTTGAGTTGTGTTTTTGGACCTCTTTGGTCCAAAGAATGAAGTTTTATGGTTTTAGATCATTTTCTAAGCTTAGGGTTTCCACCCTTGGCATTATTTGAGCCCTAAGTTAGAAAGTTACTACCTTTGAGGCTTTGAAGCAACAAGGTGTAGGATAGTCAATCCCGTATAGATATATACGCAAACTCACGCTTTCCTTCCAGGAGATTCTGGCTACAACTCGGGCCATGACAATGAAGGCATGCTCGGATACAGTGGATCACATTTATGTTAAGGTATATACTTGTATATGTAATGTATTGTTCCTCATCATAATATCATTGTATATGTTCTCATCATAGTATAGTCGTATATGTTCTCATCATAGTATAGTTGTATATGTTCTCATCATAGTATAGTCGCATATGTTCTCTTCATAGTATAGTTGTATATGTTATCATCATAATATAGTTGTATATGTTATCATCATAATATAGTTGTATATGTTCTCTTCATAGTATAGTTGTATATGTTCTCATCGTAATAAGTAATGACTTATGAATGAACTGACTCTTGTATGCTACATTGGACTAGAAGTAGTAAGTAACATAACCCTAAACTATACCTATTATAGTTTATTAGTAGACTTGTTTGTATGACTTGAATGTACTGAACTAAGATAAAAATATCTATATCTATACTTATATACATAATATATAACTAAGGATCCAACGACACTCGGACAAACAACCGCATGAGCACCGCATATCACCCACAAACGGACGGTCAAAGTGAACGAACCATTCAAACGCTTGAAGACATGCTTCGTGCATGTGTGATAGACTTTGGAAAGTCTTGGGATACCCACCTACCGTTGATCGAGTTTTCATATAACAATAGTTACCATTCGAGCATCAAGGTGGCTCCTTTCGAAGCACTATACGGGCGTAAATGTAGATCACCGTTATGTTGGGCGGAAGTAGGTGACACCCAGCTAGCAAAAACGCATACGTCAAACAGGGCACTAACAGGACCGGAAATCATCCGCGAAACCACAGAAAAGATCGTTCAGATCAGAGCTCGATTGCAAGCATCGCGTGACCGGCAAAAGAGCTACGCCGATAAACGGCGAAAACCCTTAGAATTCCAGGTCGGTGATCGAGTATTGTTGAAGGTCTCACCCTGGAAAGGGATTATACGTTTCGGAAAACGGGGAAAGCTGAACCCGCGATACATTGGACCTTTCGAAATCGTCGCCCGAATAGGTCTGGTAGCCTACAGACTACAACTACCCGCAGAGCTAAACGGTGTACACCCCGTGTTCCATGTCTCAAACCTAAAGAACTGCCTATCAGACGAAACCCTTGTCATTCCGCTTGACGAAATCGAAATCAATGAGAATCTCCTGTTCGTCGAAGAACCAGTCGAAATCATGGACAGGGAGGTGAAGCGTACTAAACAGAGCCGCATCCCAATCGTGAAGGTACGATGGAACGCGAAGTGTGGGCCAGAATTCACTTGGGAACGCGAAGACCAAATGAAGCAAAAGTACCCTCACCTATTCTAGCAATTCTCAAATCTAGCTTTCAAACAGAATTTCGGGACGAAATTCCCTCTAACGGGGGGATGATGTCACAACTGGAAATTTTGTGTTATGTAATCTATACATTCAAGCTAATGTGAATCAAAAACTTAAGAACATGTGTAACACCTATGATTATGACTTCAAAAACTTCAATCAAATACATTATACAAGTACTACAAATAGTCACCAAACAATTGGAAACCCTAGAAGTCCTTGTTTAAGTCCACTTTGGACTAGGACTCCCTTATTGGATCCAAATGGACCAATAAGCTTCCAATTAGACTATCATGGGCTTAGAACCCTAATTGGGCTCTAATTGGACCCACACTAATTTATTTCAACATTTTGGGCCATATTGGGCCTAGAATGAAATGAATTGAAAGCTTTGATCCATGAATACCCTAAACTAGTTCAACAAAAATGGAAAAAAATCATACTATATTCTTTTATGAGAAAATTCACCAAAATTAACTCTAATGTTGGGCTTAGGGGCAAAGGCCCAAATTTTTCCTTTTCTTTCCAAATTCTCGGCCCAAATGCACAAGCCCAAGAGGATGGAAGAGTTGACTTGTTGTGCCACATCATTGTTATCCAAAGGACTTCCATGCAAAATATCTCACATACCTCCATGCACATCACTTCAAAATCACATCTCTTCTTCCTCTCTCTCACACTCTCGGCCACACCTCAAACACACACACATTTCACAAACTCTCTCAAGAACACTCAAGAAACTCTCTCCTTCCTCTCCTCATAATTTCGAGATTTTTAGAAGCTTTCAAGAGGATCTTTCAAGCTAATCACCATCTTAGGTAAGTATTTACTTATATATATGATCTAGCTATTTCATTCCATCAAAAACCTCTTCTAAATCTATTCCAACTTGTGATCATACACCTTAGAAGTCACCAAACTCGAGATCTACCAAGGAAGGGTGCTAAGGCCGAAAATCACTTCATTTTCCTTCCATTTTCTTTGCAAAACCGAACCCCCACACCCAAGGTGAGCTTCATACCCCCTATTTTCTGTTTTTATGAGTTTTGTGGGGGGGGGGGGGGGGGGGGAATACAAGTGAAAGTGTAGATCTATATGTGTTTTATATGCTTGTATGATTTCCATGCTTATTTGTGTGCTTTTGTGTGTTATAATGTTGGATCTAGCCATAAAACCCCTCAAAACCGAGATATACTTCATGTTAAATGATTCTAGCATCAAATATATTTCTACATAGAAAGTGTTTCTAGAAAAATGGCTAAATGGCTTAGTAACAATTTCTTTGGGCTAAAAACACAAATTTTTGGACCTAAAATGTGAAAAATACAAAATTAAGGGCCCAAATTGACATACCACGAATTCTGATGGATGAGGTGTGCCAAAACAGTTTCAATAAAACAATTTCTGGAAATATACTCATTTAGAGGATTAAAAACATAAATTTCAAGCTTAATGGGCTAAAAATGACATTTTCGGCCCAATGAGGCCCATTATGCGAGATTTTCTGTTTTGGAGGGCCAAAACTGTATTTTTCTGTAAAACAGTGGACTATAAGTGTCCCAAGTCCTTTTCAAAGGTTTAAAATGCTTTTTAAATTTAAAAAGGACCAAAGTTGCAAAAATTTTACAATTTGGGCCAAAATTGTCAAAGTTGCGAAAAAGAAGGGTTATAATCGGGAAAATTGCATTTTCAGGGACTTAAACTATTTTCTATGAAAAATATGCTGAAAAATATTAATTTCAATAATTTTTGGTGTTAAAATGTCAAGAAAATTGATTTAAGGACCAAACCGGAAAGTATTCAATTAAAGGGGGTGAAAAAGTAAATTTTACAAACAATGAGGGGCTGAAACAGAAAACTTTCAAGGCTAATTCAATACATGTAATTTGATCAAACAATGGTACCGCGACTATCGACAAAATACAATACATTACAACACCAAAAGTCGTTGTTAAACGAATTGGTTCGGTCTCGAACCAATAAAAATCCGAAACTACTAACACGACGACACTACGATACTACAACACTACGATTCATACAACTAACGATTTGGAATTCATTATACATGCGAATGTGCACAGACGTCTACGCACTATCTTTGGGCTCCACAAGTGTAAAATCTTGTTCGTTGAGCCTAGCTAGCCCGACGACCTGATCTTAAGGCCCAAAGACTTCAATCTTACGAAGTGTTGGGTTTTACCGATCCGACACGACGTAACCGGACTTTCAATGGCTTGTAGACTACTGGTCCCCAAGGGTCCTTTAGTGTCGCTAGTAGAGTCTGCCTTTTATGCGAGGCGGGTCTGGGACCCATCGTACCTTTTTATCCCCAACCGACTAATGGAGTCATCGAGGCCTTCGTGTCCTCTTTCTCTTCGGATGTGGGACTACACGTAGTCAGGGCGGTTGGATAACGTGATTAGTACGGATGACGCCTACGGGATCGTTAGTATTGCTATAGACGAGTCGTTTGTGTAACGCGTGTTTGTAGCAGATAATCATAATCCAATGTCGTCTAGTAATGATAACTTCATGCGTTGCAATGGTTTCAATGTAAATTCATGGAATTCAAAGAATTAGGAAAACATCGGGTTTTCCTAGGGTTTTTCAATACATACAGATTTGAAATACATACAACTTCAATGCACAATTTTTACAAGTATAGAAACAAACAAGCATACTTATGGATCTTCACAAACGTTTTCAAAAGCTTCTCTTTTCAGAAAATATCGGATTTTCTGGTGGTTTTCAAACGATACGAAACATTGTTTTTCAAATACAACTTATGAACTCACCAACATTTCATATGGTGACGTTTTTCAAAATACTTGTATTCTCAGGGAACCAGTGAATCAAAGGAAATCATATTCAGTGATGGCTTGCAGTTTATTTATGTACGAATCGAACAATTTATTTTGGGAATGTAATGTTTAAACAATGTACTTCATGTAAACTCTACTGGTTGTACTATAATAATGCATGGTGACGAATGTTGTTACGTTTCATATATATTCAATGTTATAGTATTCAATTGAGTCACGACAGCCCCCGAACGTTTCCGCCGCCTGGTTTGGGGGTGTGACAGGTTGGTATCTGAGCTTTGTTTATAGTGAACTAGCATGTCGAGCCACACATTGATATGCAACTATAAACCAAAAGAGGGACTAACATAACTCTGAACAAAACAAGTAACTAAAACACACCTTCTTGCATTAGGAATAAAAACCTAACGCCGAACCAAACACAACAATGCTGGTATCTCGGTTAATTCGGGACTGTTCTTAGTAATACCAAGGAGTGAATGTAGCCTGATCAACTACATTCTCTCCAAAGTAAAACTAACACACGTCTTGATGAGAACGGGATAGCTAGGGAACCTAAAAGTATACCCTTCTAGCACCAAAAAGAGAACGTCTGTTTAGTCTGCAATAGTGGGAGAGGCATAGGATGATATTAGTGAACTCTTACGTGTTTTGCTATGTGTTGCGAATCTATGATTGTATGCTAAATGATAGAAGTACTTAAGTTCGTGCCATACACCTAGTCAGTAGGACCACGACCTCACGGAAACCACGTACACTCAACATCTTTCCGTTTCGTGACAAGAAGATGCCTCGCCGAGCTACTCGCGGAAATCCCGAACCAACCCCGCCCGAAGTTGACACCACTGCTTTCCAGGCAGCCGTGTCTGCTGCGGTCACAGCAGCTATGGCACAACTTCACCGAGGGAACAACGGAGGAGGTAACGGACAAGGATCCGGAAGTTCGAACAACGGGACGAATCAAGGACCCACTAAAACGTGCACCTACAAGGACCTTGCGAACGCTAAACCCCGAACTTTCAACGGCACTGGAGGAGTGATTACCCCGAAGTGATGAATCGAGAAGGTAGAGTCGGTGTTCGAGATATGCGATTGCCCCGAGCAGATGAAGGTGAAGTTCGCGGCTTGTACTTTTGTGGACCAAGCACTCACTTGGTGGAACGGACACGTGGAAGCTATGACGCTCCCTGTCGCCAACTCTATCCCCTGGGCAGAAATGAAAGAAATGTTAATGGCTGAGTACTGCCCCCGAGGCGAAATACAAACGATGGAGCAGGAACTATGGAACCTCACTGTGCAGAATGCGAACATCGATGCCTACATATCGAGATTTAGCGAACTATCTCTGTTGTGCCCAGGTATGATCACATCAGAAGGAAAGAAGGTTGAACGATTCATCTGGGGACTGACACCTCCCATTCAGGGGAATGTGATAGCTGCGAACCCTGAAACGTTTGACAGTGCGAAGAGATTGGCAAAGAGGCTATATGATCATAACAACAAGAAGGGCGAGAAGCTAGTGGAGACTGAGAAGAAAAAGGAGGGTGATGGTAAGAACGGGTGGAACAACAAGAGAAAGGGGCGTCAGGGCCCCGAGACCTCTAAAAAGCAGCAAACAGTGGCAGTTAACGCTGTCACCGCACCGGTTCCAGCCACACCACATGCTCCAGCCTCAGCTGCTTCAAATGCTTCAAGACCCTACTCCGGTAATCTTCCCAAGTGCAATAAATGCGGCCTCCATCATCTCGGCGAATGCAGAGAACTCCATTGCACCAGTTGCAACCGAAGGGGACACACTGCAAGGTTCTGCAGGACATACCCTCTTCAGAATCAGAGTCAGGGAAACAATCAGAACAACAACAACAACCACTACCGCAATAACAACAACACCAATGCCGGCGGCAACAATGCAGGGCCTAGCCACACCTGCTTCGGGTGTGGAAGGACGGGGCACTTCCGTCGAGATTGCCCTAACAACAACAACTCAGGAAACAGAGGAGCAGGAAGAATGCTGACTATGGGTCAGAGTGATGCAGTTCAGGACCCCGCAGTTGTGACCGGTACGTTCCTCCTAAACCACACTTATGCATGCATCTTATTTGATACCGGAGCGGAGCGAAGTTTCATAAGCGAGAAGTTTAAACATTTATTAAAACAAAAACCCCAGCAGCCAAATGAAACCTATACGGTGGAAATGGCCAATGGGAAAACCGAATCCACTAGGGAAATCTACATCGGATGTACCCTAACCCTCAACCAACACGTTTTTCGAATAGACCTAATGCCAGTATCAATTAGGAGTTTCGATGTGATTATCGGCATGGATTGGTTAAGCCCCCACCATGCTGAGATTATGTGCCACGAGAAGGCCGTTCGCCTTCGTCTCCCGAATCACGAAACCCTAGTAATTTACGGAGACAAACCTAGTACGAATCTTCGTCTCATCTCGTGCATCAAAGCACAAAAACACCTGCGAAAGAACAATTTGGCGTTCTTGGCTCACATAGTGGACCAGACCAAAGAAGAAACTAACATCCAAGATATTCCGGTAGCGTGTGAATTTCCGGACGTGTTTCCTGAAGATCTTCCAGGAGTACCCCCAGAGAGACAGGTTGAGTTCCGAATCGACCTCGTTCCAGGAGCAACTCCTCTCGCTAAATCACCATATCGGTTGGCTCCTGCTGAAATGCAGGAATTGTCCAGCCAACTCAGTGAGCTTCTGGACAAGGGATTTATCCGACCTAGCTACTCGCCATGGGGAGCTCCGGTTCTCTTTGTCAAAAAGAAGGACGGATCTTTCAGAATGTGCATCGATTACAGAGAGTTAAATAAACTCACTGTTAAAAACCGCTACCCACTCCCACGAATCGATGATCTATTCAACCAGCTCCAAGGAGCTAGTTATTTTTCTAAAATAGATCTGCGGTCCGGATACCATCAACTCAAAGTCCGAGAAGAGGATATTCCTAAAACCGCATTCCGAACCCGCTACGGACATTATGAGTTTGTCGTAATGCCCTTCGGTCTAACAAATGCACCTGCCGCATTCATGGATCTAATGAATCGAATCTGTCGACCGTTCCTTGACAATTTCGTCATTGTGTTCATCGATGACATCCTCGTCTATTCTCGAAGCAAAGAGGAGCATGGCCAACATCTCTGACAAGTCTTAGACACTCTGCGATCGGAAAAGCTTTACGCCAAACTCTCTAAGTGTGAGTTCTGGCTCCGGAGTGTGAATTTCCTAGGCCACGTAGTTAGCCAAGACGGAATTCATGTGGATCCCTCTAAGGTCAAAGCTGTGGAGGGATGGGCAACTCCGACTACGCCCACAGAAATTCGTCAGTTCTTAGGCCTAGCAGGCTACTATAGGAGATTCATCCAAAACTTCTCTAAGATCGCCAAGCCGCTTACCTTGCTTACGCAAAAGGGCGTGCCATTCAAGTGGACAGACCGACAAGAGATTGCGTTTCGAACCTTGAAGCAAGCTCTCTGCAGCGCTCCTGTGCTATCTCTACCTGAAGGAACGGAAGATTTTGTGGTCTACTGTGACGCGTCGAATCAGGGCTTAGGTTGCGTTCTCATGCAACGTGGAAGGGTGATAGCATATGCGTCCCGCCAACTAAAGACGCACGAAGTAAATTACACGACCCATGACCTAGAATTGGGAGTCGTGGTCTTCGCTCTGAAAATTTGGAGGCACTACCTGTACGGTACAAAGTGCACCATCTTCACGGACCACAAGAGCCTCCAGCACATCTTGAATCAGAAAGAGCTGAACATGAGACAACGAAGATGGGTGGAATTGCTCAACGACTATGAATGCGAGATCAAGTACCATCCAGGCAAGGCCAACGTGGTAGCTGATGCATTAAGTCGGAAGGAGTACACTAATCGTCGTACGAAAACGCACTCGATAACCATTCAGTCTCATCTGGCCACTCAAATTGCATCAGCCCAGTCAGAGGCTATGAAAGCGGAAAATAGAACTAGCGAGGCATTGCGCGGGATGGAAAAGAACCTAGAGGCAAGAGAGAATGGGGTATACTACTTCATGAACCGTATTTGGGTCCCAAAAATCGGAGGATTTAGGGAGACCGTTATGAAGGAAGCCCACAAGACACGATACTCCATTCATCCTGGATCGGACAAGATGTATTTGGACATTAAACAACACTATTGGTGGCCTAACATGAAGGCGGAAATCGCAACCTATGTTAGTAAGTGCCTTACGTGCGCCAAAGTAAAGGTGGAGTACCAGAAACCTTCTGGATTGTTACAGCAACCGGCAATCCCTGAGTGGAAATGGGAGGGGATTTCTATGGACTTCGTGACCAAGCTGCCCAAGACGTCGGATGGACTGGACACCATATGGGTAATAATCGACAGACTGACGAAATCCGCCCATTTCCTACCAATCAAAGAGTCCTAAAAGATGGAGAGACTGACGCGTTTGTACCTACGAGAAATCGTAAGGCTCCATGGAGTGCCAAAATCTATCATCTCGGATAGGGACAGTAGATTCACGTCGCGCTTTTGGCAGTCACTCCACAAGGCAATGGGTACTCATCTCGATATGAGCACCGCATATCACCCACAAACGGACGGTCAAAGTGAACGAACCATTCAAACGCTTGAAGACATGCTTCGTGCATGTGTGATAGACTTTGGAAAGTCTTGGGATACCCACCTACTGTTGATCGAGTTTTCATATAACAATAGTTACCATTCGAGCATCAAGGTGGCTCCTTTCGAAGCACTGTACGGGCGTAAATGTAGATCACCGTTATGTTGGGCGGAAGTAGGTGACAACCAGCTAGCAAAAACGCATACGTCAAACAGGGCACTAACGGGACCGGAAATCATCCGCGAAACCACAGAAAAGATCGTTCAGATCAGAGCTCGATTGCAAGCATCGCGTGACCGGCAAAAGAGCTACGCCGATAAACGGCGAAAACCCTTAGAATTCCAGGTCGGTGATCGAGTATTGTTGAAGGTCTCACCCTGGAAAGGGATTATACGTTTCGGAAAACGGGGAAAGCTGAACCCGCGATACATTGGACCTTTCGAAATCATCGCCCGAATAGGTCCGGTAGCCTACAGACTACAACTACCCGCGGAGCTAAACGGTGTACACCCCGTGTTCCATGTCTCAAACCTAAAGAAGTGCCTATCATACGAAACCCTTGTCATTCCGCTTGACGAAATCGAAATCAATGAGAATCTCCTGTTCGTCGAAGAACCAGTCGAAATCATGGACAGGGAGGTGAAGCGTACTAAACAGAGCCGCATCCCAATCGTGAAGGTACAGTGGAACGCGAAGCGTGGGCCAGAATTCACTTGGGAACGCGAAGACCAAATGAAGCAAAAGTACCCTCACCTATTCTAGCAATTCTCAAATCTAGCTTTCAAACAGAATTTCGGGACGAAATTCCCTCTAACGGGGGGATGATGTCACAACTGGAAATTTTGTGTTATGTAATCTATACATTCAAGCTAATGTGAATCAAAAACTTAAGAACATGTGTAACACCTATGATTATGACTTCAAAAACTTCAATCAAATACATTATACAAGTACTACAAATAGTCACCAAACAATTGGAAACCCTAGAAGTCCTTGTTTAAGTCCACTTTGGACTAGGACTCCCTTATTGGATCCAAATGGACCAATAAGCTTCCAATTAGACTATCATGGGCTTAGAACCCTAATTGGGCTCTAATTGGACCCACACTAATTTATTTCAACATTTTGGGCCATATTGGGCCTAGAATGAAATGAATTGAAAGCTTTGATCCATGAATACCCTAAACTAGTTCAACAAAAATGGAAAAAAATCATACTATATTCTTTTATGAGAAAATTCACCCAAATTAACTCTAATGTTGGGCTTAGGGGCAAAGGCCCAAATTTTTCCTTTTCTTTCCAAATTCTCGGCCCAAATGCACAAGCCCAAGAGGATGGAAGAGTTGACTTGTTGTGCCACATCATTGTTATCCAAAGGACTTCCATGCAAAATATTTCACATACCTCCATGCACATCACTTCAAAATCACATCTCTTCTTCCTCTCTCTCTCACTCTCGGCCACACCTCAAACACACACACATTTCACAAACTCTCTCAAGAACACTCAAGAAACTCTCTCCTTCCTCTCCTCATAATTTCGAGATTTTTAGAAGCTTTCAAGAGGATCTTTCAAGCTAATCACCATCTTAGGTAAGTATTTACTTATATATATGATCTAGCTATTTCATTCCATCAAAAACCTCTTCTAAATCTATTCCAACTTGTGATCATACACCTTAGAAGTCACCAAACTCGAGATCTACCAAGGAAGGGTGCTAAGGCCGAAAATCACTTCATTTTCCTTCCATTTTTTTTGCAAAACCGAACCCCCACACCCAAGGTGAGCTTCATACTCCCTATTTTCTGTTTTTATGAGTTTTGTGGGGGGGGGGGGGAATACAAGTGAAAGTGTAGATCTATATGTGTTTTATATGCTTGTATGATTTCCATGCTTATTTGTGTGCTTTTGTGTGTTATAATGTTGGATCTAGCCATAAAACCCCTCAAAACCGAGATATACTTCATGTTAAATGATTCTAGCATCAAATATATTTCTACATAGAAAGTGTTTCTAGAAAAATGGCTAAATGGCTTAGTAACAATTTCTTTGGGCTAAAAACACAAATTTTTGGACCTAAAATGTGAAAAATACAAAATTAAGGGCCCAAATTGACATACCACGAATTCTGATGGATGAGGTGTGCCAAAACAGTTTCAATAAAACAATTTCTGGAAATATACTCATTTAGAGGATTAAAAACATAAATTTCAAGCTTAATGGGCTAAAAATGACATTTTCGGCCCAATGAGGCCCATTATGCGAGATTTTCTGTTTTGGAGGGCCAAAACTGTATTTTTCTGTAAAACAGTGGACTATAAGTGTCCCAAGTCCTTTTCAAAGGTTTAAAATGCTTTTTAAATTTAAAAAGGACCAAAGTTGCAAAAATTTTACAATTTGGGCCAAAATTGTCAAAGTTGCGAAAAAGAAGGGTTATAATCGGGAAAATTGCATTTTCAGGGACTTAAACTATTTTCTATGAAAAATATGCTGAAAAATATTAATTTCAATAATTTTTGGTGTTAAAATGTCAAGAAAATTGATTTAAGGACCAAACCGGAAAGTATTCAATTAAAGGGGGTGAAAAAGTAAATTTTACAAACAATGAGGGGCTGAAACAGAAAACTTTCAAGGCTAATTCAATACATGTAATTTGATCAAACAATGGTACCGCGACTATCGACAAAATACAATACATTACAACACCAAAAGTCGTTGTTAAACGAATTGGTTCGGTCTCGAACCAATAAAAATCCGAAACTACTAACACGACGACACTACGATACTACAACACTACGATTCATACAACTAACGATTTGGAATTCATTATACATGTGAATGTGCACAGACGTCTACGCACTATCTTTGGGCCCCACAAGTGTAAAATCTTGTTCGTTGAGCCTAGCTAGCCCGACGACCTGATCTTAAGGCCCAAAGACTTCAATCTTACGAAGCGTTGGGTTTTACCGATCCGACACGACGTAACCGGACTTTCAATGGCTTGTAGACTACTGGTCCCCAAGGGTCCTTTAGTGTCGCTAGTAGAGTCTTCCTTTTATGCGAGGCGGGTCTGGGACCCCTCGTACCTTTTTATCCCCAACCGACTAATGGAGTCATCGAGGCCTTCGTGTCCTCTTTCTCTTCGGATGTGGGACTACACGTAGTCAGGGCGGTTGGATAACGTGATTAGTACGGACGACGCCTACGGGATCGTTAGTATTGCTATAGACGAGTCGTTTGTGTAACACGTGTTTGTAGCAGATAATCATAATCCAATGTCGTCTGGTAATGATAACTTCATGCGTTGCAATGGTTTCAATGTAAATTCATGGAATTCAAAGAATTAGGAAAACATCGGGTTTTCCTAGGGTTTTTCAATACATACAGATTCGAAATACATACAACTTCAATGCACAATTTTTACAAGTATAGAAACAAACAAGCATACTTATGGATCTTCACAAACGTTTTCAAAAGCTTCTCTTTTCAGAAAATATCGGATTTTCTGGTGGTTTTCAAACTATACAAAACATTGTTTTTCAAATACAACTTATGAACTCACCAACATTTCATATGTTGACGTTTTTCAAAATACTTGTATTCTCAGGGAACCAGTGAATCAAAGGAAATCATATTCAGTGATGGCTTGCAGTTTATTTATGTACGAATCGAACAATTTATTTTGGGAATGTAATGTTTAAACAATGTACTTCATGTAAACTCTACTGGTTGTACTATATTAATGCATTGTGACGAATGTTGTTACGTTTCATATATATTCAATGTTATGGTATTCAATTGAGTCACGACAGCCCCCGAACGTTTCCGCCGCCTGGTTTGGGGGTGTGACATTACGGAATGTGTCAAAACATGATTTTAAGCTATAAGGGACATCTAGGAAGGTTTCATTCTTCATGCCTTAGCCTTAAATGAAGTTTGTTGCCATTTTGGGACCTAAAAAGGGTGTATACGGCTGCACAAGGTGTGTGCAGCCACACACACTTGAAGATCATGAGAAATGACGTTTTTCAGGTATATCTTCAAGTGTTCTTGGTCTTAAACAAGTTATAACAAGCATAAACATGTTATAGAGGCTAGAAAAGGGTGATTTGTGGTCCAAAACTTAGTGTGTGTTCTTGGTGTTCTTGAAGATCTAACACCAAAAACGTGTTTTCATGGATCAAAGTAGGGAAGAAGACTAGATAAGTTCAAACATCAACAAATCAAAGGAGGTATTACTTACTTTTGTGAAGAATAAGATGAAGATTTGGATGATACTTGAGAGAAAATGTGTTCCAGCTTTGAGGGAGTGGGGAAAAAGTGTTCAAAATGACTAAGGATAACTTATATAGGCAAGAGTGTGTGGCTGGGTTGGGTGTGCGGCCGGACACACCTGTGTGTGGCTGTACACTCAAGTGTGTGGCCACACACTCCATGTTTTGGAGTGTTTGGCCCGATTTTGCTTGATATGCATCGTATTATCTCATTTCTAGGTTCCTACCTTAATTGTACTAGGTTTAGAACACTAAAATAGACCCCAAACAGTGCTAAAAGCTAGCAAAACGAGTCTATCTTTGATTAATTTGATCAATTGCACAAAGTGGGAATTTCAGGTTGTCACACAAAACCCCAACCTTTCTGGTTAAGACTTAGATCGGTGAGTTGAGCAATGACTCAGTGAGATGGTCAGGATGGGACTCAGAAATCGTTGAAATCAACGAGTCGGCGGGGTGACTCGGCAAGTTGAGGCGTGTTATGATAGTTTTAGAGTATAAGGACTCGACGAGTCAACGGGTTGACTCGGCGAGTAGAGTCAGTCAGGAAGTTTGACTTTGACCAGGACTTTGACTTTGACAAGAGTGCACTTAGTTGACTTATAGAATTCAGTTTGGATCTAAGTGATATATATATATATATATATATATATATATATATATATATATATTTGATATTGGTAGCTCGGGGTGCTAGTGGGGCAACGGTTCAGAGAATTGTCGGCAGCAGCCAAAGAGTTATCAGCATAGTTCAGTAGTGCATGTGAGTTTCCTTCCAGTAGGAATGGGTCTACTGCCACAATGTCGACCCGTCTAGTTAGCAGTAGTTTCCGGACTTCGATCTGATGCAGTAGTTCAGTGTGCTTGATGTCTTTGTGATTCAAGCAAGTTTTTGTGTTATGTGATCCGGACTTTGGTCCGAAGTAGTATGCAGTATATGTGTTTATGCTAGTTGATATGTGTTTTGCTATGCTATGTTCAGTTAGTCCGGGCTTCGCCCCGATGCAGTTAGCCGGACTTCGGTCCGATGCAGGGGGCAAGGCCCCAGTTAGTCCGGGCTTCAGCCCGATGCAGTTAGTCGGACTTCAGTCTGATTCAGGGGGCAAGTCCCCCGTTAGTCCAGGCTTTGGCCCGATGCAGTGGGCAAGGCCCAGTATGTGCTTTTATGTTATTGTTTGGTATGTGGTAGATTGGGGGGAGCTCACTAAGCTTCGTGCTTATAGTTTTCAGTTTTGGTTTCAGGTACTCAGTTTTCAAAAGAGGAGCTCAGGAAGATTGCAATGCACACACCATAGCTAGCCAGCATGGGATGTTTCACTCTGATAACAAGAATATGTGTTGAATTAATACTCTGAATTTATGTTATGACTTATGATATGGTTTTTATAAATATGGGTTTAGCAATGTTTTAAACGAAATTTTTGGACTGTATTTTTGGGACGTTACATCAAGAATTTGTTATTATACAAGAAGTTTTTAAATTCATGACCAAGAAATAGGTTCAAGAATATTTTTATTATTTATGGTTCAAAAATATTTTTATTTTTGAATATACTCATAAACATATTCTGTCAGTATGTCTGAATTAAAAGAATTATAATTCGTAAAATCGGATTTTTAAAATTAATAGAATCTATGATCCCTTAAAATATGCAATTTTCCTTTATTAAATGTAGACTAAACTGCACAAATAGTCCCTATGGTTTGTCAAAAATTGCCACTTTGGTCCAAAAAGGTTTGGACTAGCACCAGTGGTCGAAAAGTTTGATTTTGTTGCAAGTTTGGTCCAAATTACTTTGATTTTTTTAAATAACAGATTTGCCCTTTTTTAATTTCATTTTCTATTTTTTATTTTGTTATATTTTTTATTTAGATTAAACAAAAAAAAATATGTTTTTAGTCCTCCCTCTTGTAAACAACACCACCACCACCGATCATCATTCCCTCTCTTTCTCTCTCTCTCTCTCTCTCTCTCTCTCTCTCTCTCGTTAGAACACCTCCGATCTCAACCCTCACCAGTATGCTCTTTGTTTATTCTCCAGCGATGGAAACATATATGCAAATAAGGGTTTGCTTCGAGCTAGGTTTTGCTAAGGAACAATCAAGTCGGAGGAGAAGATGAAAGGAGGCGAGAGGCAATATGTTTGCTTCTGATGGTGGTATCGCACAAACCGGCTTCCAAATCTGGACGGAGGAGGATCTGGGTGGAGGAGGATCTGAATCGTTGCCACTTCATCTGTTGATCAGGCTTTGTAAGGGTACATTTCAGATTCTCGGAGGTGGTTTCGTCTAGAAACCCTCAAGATCGACGACGTTCCAAATCTGTAAACGTCGTTGTCTTCACAAGTCGACGACGTCCTTCTTCTTCGTCGAAAACCCTAATCCATATGAGATAAGGTGGCGACGCTAGGGTTTCAGAAGTTGGTGATGGTTTTTGTCAAAAATCGGGGTTATGGATATGGTTTCCAGTGGAGAAGACGAACCAAGAAAGTGACAAAAGGGTCTCCAATGGTGGGAATCGGTTAGGATTTGTTGTAGGTGATGGCGAATTTCAGATTTGTTGGAGGTTGCTGGTGACAGAGACGATGGGGGCTGAAGGCAGTGACACCAACGACGAAGATGGTGGTGGCGTCAACAATGATTTTGGATGACGGTGGTTCCCGTCGGTAACACCGGTTTCCGGCGATGACACCGGTTTCTGGGCTTTATGAAGTGTTCTTTAGAGCCATGAAGAACAAATAAAGAGGGAATGAGAAATATTAGGGAGAGAGAGAGAGAGAGAGTGAGAGAGAGAGAGAGTTAAAGAGAGAGATTTATTTTTATGCTCTTGTTTTTTAGAGATAGATAAAGAGATTTATTTTTATTTTTATTTTATTGTTTTTTTTAATCTGTAAATCAGGAAAACAAATATGAAAAAAAGATAAAATATATTAACAGGGGCAGATTCATCATTTTGAAAAAAATCAGAACAAATTGAACTAAAGACGCAACAAAATGAAAGTTTTGGACCACTGATGCTAGTCCAAACCTTTTTGGACCAAAGTAGCAATTTTTGACATACCACAGGGACCATTTGTGCAGTTTTGTCGTAAATGTATATTAATTGACTAAAATACCCTTGTAATTAAATTATATGATATTTTTCAGTTATGTTTAATTCAATAATATGTATTAATCACTTTCTTAAAATACGTAAAATTGATTGGCCCACATTTATGTATACAATAACACAATAATTACTTTGAATAGAATAACGTAAGCATATATATATATATATATATATATATATATATATATATATATATATATATATATATATATATATATATAGTTGCATGAAAAAATTCAATAGAGAACCATAATTATTGGTTTTTCAAGGAACCAATTTTTTTTTCAAGTTCTAAAGCTTATTCTTTATAAAAAAAAATCTAAAAATATTTAAATTCATATATTAACATTGTGAATGTGAAAAATATTTTTTGGATTCACCGTGTGAATCCGGATTCACATTGTGAATTTGACGATTTTTTTTTCGAATTTGATATCATTGGAAAAATGATAAAAAGTTATGAATTTCTGTATTTTTAGTTTTTTTTTGATAAAAAATAAGTTCTAAAATTTGAAAAAAAGATTGGTTCCTTGGTTCACCGGTTAATTATGGTTCTCTATTGAACCTCACCTTATAGTTGCATACGAAACGAACATTATGCATCCTCTACCGTGTCCTTAATGGGAAACACCAAGCCTAATGATGGTCATTTTCACCCCATGTAATCGAAATTTTTTTGTTTCATCGATAATAATTGGGATATCTCCAGAAAAGTCCCGATATTTTGGACAAATTTTTAATAAAGTCCTAAATTTTATTTTTTGAATAAAAAAGTCCTCACTTTTTCACCTTTTGAATAGAAAAGCCCAATAAACCGGCTAATTTATTCACTTTAGTCCTTTTTGACCTGTTCAACAGGTCATGGGACAAAATTGTTAATTTTTCGAAAATAAATGGACTTTTTTGCAGATTTCGTCAAAATTTTTATGAAATGTATAAACATATATTTTACATATCTATATCTATTTTTAAGTATTTTTGTATTTTTTATATTTTTATAAGTATATATTTACGTATTTTTATGTATTTTAAATGTATAAACGTATTTTTTTTACTTATTTATATGTATTTTAAACCATTTTACATATTTTTTTTATGTAATTTTATGTGTTAATTTTTATATATTATGTATTTATATGTATTTTTATATATTTTTATGTATTTATGTATTTTTAAATCTTTTTATATAGATGTTTATGTTGGATTAGTGTCTAAGTCCACAACTATTTTGGTATGTACTTGACCCGATGGTGCATGGTCCTTTTGGGTTGCCTTCACCAAAGCAACTTGATATGATGAATTATGGAGAGAAAGGATTAAATATGATTTATTAATATATTATGAGAATAATATATTAAAGGAGAAATCATATTGTTTAATTAATATTAGTCAAGAACTAATTAGTAATTAGTTTTGTGACTAAAAGAGATTAATTAAACTTAAGGGAATGGAATTGTAATTATAAGATAATTGCAATTTGGGCTATGGATTGTCTTAAATTAAGGAGTGGACGAATTCTATGGGGAAACCCATAAGGAAATCGTCCAAGGCCTTAATTAAAGGAGTTCATGGGTTGCTTAGGGCTTAAGCATCCAAATTAGGGTTTCCTTGTTAGATAACCCTAATTGCCTAACTATATATAAGACCCTTATGACCCAAAAACGTGGTGAAGCTTTATTCTAGGGTTAGAACACGCTTTGGGCATCCTCCATCCTCTCTCCTCTTCATCCTCTTGCTTATGGTGTTTGTGAACCATTAGAGGAGTGATATTTGTGACTCTAAGCTTTCTAAAGTCAATACAAGAAGGATTTGGGATTGTTATTGCTACATAACAATCAAGGTAACATCTTAAACTTATTCTCATGTTAATATGATTACTTGAATGCTAGAATTAGGGTTTATAGTCTTGGATAACTTGCATGTACAATAGAGAAACCTAGATCCAAGCATTAGGGTTTGTATGAGCACATAGGATGTCTTTTGACCTAAACCCATCAGTGGTATCATAGCCTAGACTGGTTTCTATTGTATTGATGCATTGTATGATTGAAAATTTCGATTTTTGTGGTTCTGGAGGCTGGACTCGCCGAGTCCATAGATGAACTCACCAAGTCCATAGATGAACTCACCAAGTCCATGCTGACTCGACGAGTCCATTCCCGACTCGGCGAGTCGGCTGGTCAGATGGAGGGAAAACCGGGATTTCTTGTTGTTTTTGCTTAAGGATAGTTGCCTTATCATATTAGATCAATATAAATCTGATTTTATGATATATTTGACTATATTCTTGATCTAATTGAAGATATTTATCAATTAATAAAATATTTGTTTCCTTATGTGATAATTGATTGATTATTTTGATTAAATTGGTAAATTGTTTTGCAAGAAATCATTAAATAAATCAAATATAGATAATTATGTGATTAAATGCTAATTTAGATTATTTTTATTTGATCCTTGTGCTTTGAAAAGTTTCATATTTTCCCCTTTAGGTTTTATAGTTTAAATTTGAACCCAAAAAGTTTTGTTGTTTTGAAATTTAAATAGTTGAAACCCTAATGTTTTGAAAAAGGTTTCAAAACTTGCCCTCAAGTTTTGGAATTTAAATTTTGATTAATTTAATTTTGATGTATATTTAAATTCTAAACCCTAATGTTTTGAAATGTTTCAAAACTTGCCCTCAAGTTTTGGAATTTAAAAGTTGATTAAAAGTTTAATTAGGAATGTTAAATTCTAAAGCCCTAGTATTGTTTTGAAAAAGTTCAAATCACACCCTTATGGTTTTATTAATTAATTAAGGTGTATAATTAAAAGATGTTTAATAAATTCATAAAAGTTTAGGTTTACAATTTAATTGAATTAAAAGTATAATTGTTAAATTAGACCACCTAGTATTTTAAAAGTGTAAAATACACCCTATACTATATATAACATTAAAAGTCTAACATTATATATATGTATGAGTAAAAGTCAGTCTTACCGTTAGTAGGCCTCATTCACGAAGCTGGTCTATAAGGGGTGTTTAAGGAAATTGCCTATAAATTGGCGATTGAATGGGTATCCACTCTTACCCACCGCACTCTTGACCAGTGGAGGGTCGTTAGCCGAACGGGTAGGATAGGACGAAACCTTCCATTATAAGTATAATGAATTATTAAAGTAACTAAATGTTTTTCAAATTCCCAATCTTAGTTACTTAGGCAAAGTGAATTGATGCAATTCCATGAAATTACACTTTGTACCCTTGCGAAGACGTTAGTGGAGCGTGTGTGGTTTACCGGCACACTAAATGGTTCTAAGCAAAGGTAGCAAAGGGTGACTCAATGTTTGTCATAGTTCGGTGGAGCGTGTGTGGTTTACCGGCACATCGAATAGGTGACTGTAACATGTGAGGGCACCATGTAAGTTTGCATGGTTATTCACACCCGATTTGTGATCCTCGGCATCCCAGTCACAAACAAGAGGGGCATATCGAGATTTAAACATGCCATTGAAATGTTCAATGAATCTCATAAGATCTAGGAGTTTTCATAGATTTAAAACTTAAATTTCTTTTTCGTTTTTCATGGTGGAAATTAGTGAATCGTCATTCACTTACCTTCAAATGTTCTGCAATTTGGGTTACGGCATCCCTCTCCCGAGTTGTAGAATATTGTGTTGGGTCCTAGCCTTAGTATCTCATTTGGGTGATTTACTAAGGACTCAATCAATCAACTAACTTGAATTCATTTTCTCCCATTTTGTAGATGTTAAAGTTCGACAACTATGGTCTTCCCAAATCCCGTGGAACAAGCATTCCACATGAAGATGATATTCCACGATTCGATCGAGGAACAAGAAATCATGCTTCACTTCCTCCACATCCTCCAATTATTCTCCTTAACCCACAAGTTCAAAGGCTTGAAAAGTTCAAGATCACTCAAGCCCTTTTGGCAAGTAAACATAAAGAAGGAAAAGCCGGTGTGTGTACACGTCCTAGGGATGAAGTCACACATTGATAGGTTAAGAATGTTGGGATCCGTTGTTTGTGAGGAGATGGCTATTGATAGGGTTCTTCAGTCACTTCCTAACTCATATAGTGAGTTCGTAAGAGAGTACTATATGATGAACCGCGACGTGACCCTTATAGATCTCACCTATATGCTTATTGATGCCGAATCAGTAGTGGTTTGGCGCAATAGAAAAGCAAAGTTGATTAGTGAATCTGCCTTCAAGACTTCTATGGATATAGACAATGGCAACGAAAGACATGCTATGATCGAAAAGTCTGATCATAAGAGAAAGGCGGTGTCTGAAGTAGTTCCATGTCCTGTTCCAAGAGAGTCAATTTGCTTTTATTGCCAAGAGAATGGGCATTGGAGACGAAGTTGCCATATTTACCTAAGAGATCTAAGAGATGGGAGAGTCAGAACGTATGGCTCTACTTTAGGTAAAATCCACTATCTAACTCCATTAAGTTCATATTCATTGATTCTTAATACATGATGTGATAAGATTGCATTTGAATGTTTTGCAGGATCGGTGAAAAGAAAGGAAGCTTGGTGAGAGAGCAAGATGAATCTAATCACAAAGAGATGGATCTCGATCGCATGGACTTGAAGATTAGATTTTGAGCTTAGATAGTTATGATAGAATTGTTAGAAATTTTGATACATGGTTTTCAATGGATTTTGCATTGTAAGGACAAATGTTTTCCGCTGCTTTTATAAATAAAATAAATTTTGGTTTGACTCATGTATTTATTTGTTTATTTCCTTGCAATGAAATCGTTATGAAAATTGATGTTTGCATATTTCTACAACGAATGGATATGATTCTTAGTTATGTTATTTATGGAAATGTCAAGAATTTACCAAATAGGGAGAGCTTCTCATCGCCCAAGTTTCAATTGAACAGAAATTTGGAATCACGCAACTTGGTTGCATGATGAATGAGAAATTTCATATTTGGAAATTAGACTAATTCGTTGACAAAGTGTCAAGTGAAGGACTAGGAGATCGAGTACACAAAGTTGCGTGTTGATCAAGTCCACCATAAGAGTAACAAAGATATTCGTCGTGTTTTGCTAAAGGCTTAGTAAATATGATTATACTTATAAGATTAAGTGTAATTTGGAATTGATTAAAAAAGGGTTTAAATCAATAGCAAAACGAATAAGAAGAATCAAGTAGGCAGCAAGATAAAAGTTTCTCCATTCTAAGAAGAAGGGAGAGTACCTTTTATGCTTTATGATAGGTCTTAATGATTAAGAACCATATCTCAATTGATCCTCTAAGTGAGTCTTAGTACAATTGTATGTTTAAGAAGAGGAATCAAGGATTGGAGAAATGGTTAAATCAAGAAGTCAATCATACTTCGTTCCAAAACAAGTCTTAAAGTTAAGATTGTGACACTGAGTGAAAAGTATTAAGAAGGTTTGTAACATTTATCAAATGTGGAAAGTTGTGATGTCTTGGATAAGACAAAGACCAACTAGGACTAATTTATGAAGAGTTTTGATAAAAGCTACACTAACTCTTGAATATTTGTTTGTCAAGAAATGTTTTGACAAGAGAATCTTATATGTCAAGGAGTCAGTGGGAGT